>NC_092864.1:33133110-33157701 GCF_032062135.1 Pyxicephalus adspersus
AGAGGGAGAGAGAAAGCGCGAGGCAGGCCACAGAGAGGGAGAGCGAGGCAAGCCAGTGAAAATTTGCCAGGACAGAGAGCAGAAGCAGATAGAGCTTGCTTGGTTATCAAAATAAGTTCACTAGAGGCTGAAAAGATCATGTCCGTGTGCACTATGACATACATCATACACAATACATACACGGACACATAGTATGCATTTTAAAACTTCAGAAAGTGATAAAACTCAAAGTACTGAATAGGCAGGATACTTTTGCATTAACATAGATTTATTGGACATAGGTCTAATGTGTGGATCCAGGATTACCAATACCAGTATGACAATGCCTAAAAAGTAGTACAAAGAACCAAGAATTTTTTTTACAAAATTCTGATTGGGTATTATTGTTATAGTGTGTATCTTCAAGCTTCCTTGCGGCAGTGTATATACACATTATCCACTTTAGCTCTATCAAGGATAAACACTGCACAATCAGGGTTAAGATCCAAATTAACTGCAATAACACTCCTCCTCTGTTAATAAAGCCTGAGCTTCAATTGAGACACATAAATGAGAGCAGCAAAGACACTGGGAGCTGTCTTCAACCATAAGCTGAACAAAGAGGCCTTGTTCTGTGTGGCAAGTCAGAGGCAACAGGCTTCTTGATGGCCTCCACAATAGCCTTGTGTGCCTTGCCGGCGCTGGCAGCCATCCACCGGCTCCCAACTCGTGCCACCCAACGAGGGCAAGCTCTATGCGACTCCTTTCTGCACCCTCTGTCACACATCTCCAATGTGATGTCACCCTGCCTGTGACCGAAACAATCCCCCCCTTCTCTCCTTCGCCCACCGCCCCATGCCAAAGGGAGGAGTATCACGCCAAACTTATCAGTCACGCTGGTTTCAGACTTCCAACAAAACGATAGTCTCAGAGAAGAAACAATAGCTGTTTCATAAGGCTCAGAATATTAAATAGGACGTTTCATTATAAAAGAATCTACCAAAAAATACCAATCACTAGCTTTCCATAGACATTGGACAGCTCACTCCGATAGCCCATAGTTTTGCTGGCTCTGAGCTGTACTCTATAATTCTTCCCATCCTTAGTCATAATGAATAACCCAGAAATGCGACTATCTGCAAACACAGATTTAGAATATTAATAATTCTCCTAATTATAAATGGTTTCCCACCATTGTGTAGCTCCATCATACTTTGCTGCTCTTTACACAGACCTTTTCTGGTTCACCCCCTCCCCACTCATCAACATGCTAATTACATTTTTAAAACTAAACCGGTTTTAATTAAATACCTTTTTTCAGACCCAGCGATTTTGTCTCTGGGTCTCTGTGCCATGCATGAAGATCATAAGTAGTGGGAGGGTTCTGTACATTTATTTTTGAAAATATAACATGATCATGCTTTAGTACTATGCTCGAGAGCTCTAACCCTAGTTCAATCAGCAGACTAAAGGAGTTCTGTAAATATCTAAAAGACTTGGTGAAGGTCAGTGTGGAGCAGTGAGCACTCCTATGCAGGGACAATGTGGACTACCACAGGCAGTGTTTAAACCCAGAATTTTTTTTAGGCCGGGTGGGAGGAAATTGTAGGCGTGACCCAACTTCTCAGTAATAACCCAAAAACAGTTGAGTACGCTCGGCTGAAAAAGGCTGGAGAGAACACTGATATTACCCACATAAGATAGTAAGCCTTGATGATTGGAGATAAAGCTGTGGATGTGACAGCTATGTGAAGATGGATGTCTTCCACCTGGAAATGAGATGGATTCTGACATGATACAGCTTCTAGTGTATAGTAAGAAATCTCAGTACAAGAGAGTAGCCTGTGCAAAACTGAAGGGAAGGCCGGATTTGACCTATGACCCTTCATGTATGCCTACAACATACATGAAGGGCCCACATATATAGTTTGTTGATGTTCGTTAACACATTGTGAAGGTTTTTTTTTCAGGCAGTACATTCATTATCAATGGACTGTTAACAAACCCCAACAAACTAATCAACAGGTGCGGGTCTTTCTTTTCCAAAAACATTGGTGCACTGTAGTGTGTTGGCCTCTACTATAAAATTTGTTGGGTTGCAGTATTTATTATTTGCACCACAAAACAACTGTGTGGATGGGCATTGTGGAAATGCACAGGTAAATTGTGCAACCAAAACACATGGTTGTGAAAGGCTCTTGCAGGTTATGATCTATGGAAAGGTAGTAAATTGAAAATGCCGTTGCAGAGCTCTCCTGGAAATGGCAACGGGTTACTGCCCTGGAACACACAAAGAGAAAATACTGGTCTCCAATGGTTTGGAGACAGCTCAATATTACACCTACCTTTATACCCAAAGGACACCATTCCAAATGACTGAGTTAAGTTTTTTTTATAAGGATTAGGTCCTATGTTCAAAAATCAGCCAGGACGCTATCTGCGCGGAGTTTGCAGGTTCTCCCTGTGGGTTTTCCCTGGGTACTCTGGCTTCCTCCCACATTCCAAAATCATGCAATTAGGTCAATTGGCTTTAAAAAAGCCAAACGGACCTTAGACTGTGGTAATGACATAGGACTATAGCAGGGACATTAGATTGTGAGTCCCTTTGAGGGTCAGCTAGTGCCCTGACTATGGACTTTGTAAAGCGCTGTGTTAATATGTTGTCACTATATTATATTAGTTTACTAATTATATTAGTAACGCAAGGACATTTTAGAGAATTGGGCACTTTCAACATTGCGCATCCTGTTCTAGCTTGAGTATGCAGGTTCTTCCTAAGTCATTTCTATACAGACATGGCCTGACCAGTCTGATGTGGGAAAATCAGAACCAGTATCAGTATTGGGACACCCCACATGCAGAAAAGGCATAATACAGAAACATTTTCTCAAATATGATTCCTTACCTTGGTCTTTCCAAGTTGCCATTCCTTCTTTGAGGCATCAAAGGTCTGCAGGAAGGCAGCACACTTTGCCTTCACATCATCTGTACCTTTGATGTTGTTCAGCAGCATCTTATACCTAGAAAAACAACAGGACCAGTAAATCAGGGTAGTCAATGGGTGAGAAACAGAAGTTACCTCTAAAGCTTATTCACACAGATAGATTTGCAGTGGTTGAACCCCCTTGTCAAGCACCAATCAGCTGCTAGCCTTTGCTTTTTATCATTGAAATAAATAAAGGTGCTTCATGATGACAGGTGGCAGCAGTTGCCAGATATTGGAGGTAGATGTACTTAGATGCCACTTTCACTGCCCAGCAGTCGGTTGTCGGTTTACCCCACTGCCTGAACAATGCCATTTGGGTGCCCCAGAAAAATTTGACTTATAACAGGATCAACAGCTTTGTTTTCCTCTTATGTTAGCTGATAGAACAAAAGGCTTGGTATATTCAAGCTCAGGGAAGGAGGAGAAAAGAAGAGAAGGTTATTCTTGGAGTCTATAAAACTTCAACAGACTGTAAAAGGTGCTTAGACATAACAGTGACAAGTTTTGCCCACAACAACCAATCTAACGACAGCCATGTTAATTGCTATAATTACCTAGTATTGAAGTCCTGGTACTGTCTGCGGACAGGGTACCCAGCCCTTCGGATCTTTACCGTCTCCAACATTCCGGAGTATTTTAGCTGGTTCAGGACCACGTCTGGACTGAATTTGCTTGGCATCTGATGAAAGATGAGAAGAAATCAGTGGTGAGCCATAGAAAGTAGTAAAAATTAATCTAAAACTGCAAATAAAAAAACAGGGGGTACTTCAGCATTTTAGTGACCAAAAAAAGTGCATATACTGCAACTTTCTGAAATGAGAACTTATTTTAGCACTGGTATAAGGGTAAAGGCCACACCATCCCCAAACCCAAAAATCAGGAGGACCATAAAGAATTAATGTATTAAAAATTGTGCACAAATCACTTTATTTTTCTAAACATTTTTTTTAACGTAATTAAAAGGTTGGGTGAATGGTTAATTGTAGTCTAGTTTGTTTTGTAGTTGAATCAGATTTACAGGACTGTACTCACCTTCTCTGTGTTGGGTTTAATACAGCGGATGAAGAATGGGTTTGAAGTGCTGAGCATCGCCATGAGGGAATGAAGCGATTCCTAAAACACAGTATAGAACAAGTTGGAATCTGATCATCATCATTATATCCATTACAAATAAAATAAAACAACTGCAGAATCAGCCATAGATCAGATTTACCATCTTTGCAACAGGGGACCACACTTACACCTGGGCCATGGATTTCAAGAGGCACCATGAATAAAATGGAACACTTCACATAATTCAATGGACGATGTCAGTATGATCCAACAATTTCTTTTTGGCAAATGATGGTTACACTTTTTTGCCATGAATACAAACTTCTGGTCCTGGGCTGCCACATGTGGCCTAAAGCCTAGGCAAATTTCTATCAGTCTCTGGATACCTGGAGCACGGAGGACATTGCATATTTTGGAGACACCAGAATTATTGGTTTCCAATCATTCACAAACATAAAATAGAAACTGGTACCATGCAATAAATTAATGTAACCTGAACTAGAACACTTACATGGACATGCTTTAAATTGAATGGTCATTATTTGCCCCCCCCCCCCTGCCCCATTATTCAGCAATACATCAAGTATAACAATATAACCAATGTAAATAACAAAATGCACTTTAATAATATTGTTAATAAACTTTATTCATGAAGCGAAAACATATTATGCAGCGCTGTACATTAAATAGGGGTTGCAAATCACAGAAAGATGCAGCCAGTGATAGAGGAGGAGGAGAGGACCCTGCCCAGAAGAGCTTACAATATAGGAGGCGGGGGACGTAGCACACAATAGGAGGGGAGATATGAAATGGTGGGTGAAGGTTTAGGAGACAGAAGAAGACAAGTTCGAAAAGATGGGTTTTGAGTGCTCTTTTAAAGGAGCAGAAAGTAGTAGCAAGCTGAATTGAATGAGGACGACCATTCCAGAGAGTCAGGGCAGCTCTAAAATAATCTTGAAGCCTTGAGTGTGATGAGAAAGCAAGTCATCATTTTATGAAGTATTGAAGGTAAGCAGAAGTACAAAAAGTACATGCAAAAAGAATTAGAACCCTGGAGCCCAGTTAGCTCCCAATATCCCATTGTTGATAAATGCTACATGGCAAACGGCACAATACATACCCTGAACTGAGAACTGACTGTGGGTTTCTTCTTCAGGGTCCCCATTTTCAGGGTCTCCTCTCCAGATCTGCTGGAGACTTTTTCAAACAGATCATAGATAAAATCCAGCCTGAACAAGAGAAAAGAATAGAATTGATGTACGTTGTATTAGGTGTGACTTCCATGTGCATATACATTTCCCCATGAACCCACCTGCTATCTCTTAGCATGTTCAAGATATCATCCCGGAAAGTGTCCCTGTTCTTCTCCAGGAATCCCTTTACATCATACATGACCTGGGGGCAGATATTAATATTAATCATAACATTTTTATTGTTTATTTCACAGCCTTGCACACAAAAATGTTGGCTCTTTACCAAGCTGCAATATATTACATTTCTTGATCCTAGGTTTTATTGCACTTTAAATGTGAAACATTACAAGCATTTAAAATCAACAAATAATGACGGACACATGTGTAATAATGGACGCAAGTTACTCTGAAGTTCACAAGTACCATATGAAGCAATCAGTGTACGTAAAGTAAGCATGACAAACAAGATTTTGGGAAATTGTTTCATCCTACCTCCCCCGCATAGTGTTTGATGCCAAACTGGTTTTCGGTCACTCGTGGCTTCACGTAGTGGGGGTTATTCTGGGACACAAAGAAAACATCTGTATTAAATTGTAGCCAGCGGGGACACTGACATGAGGTTCACTGCAGAGGAAGCAGCATAGCCAACCATCCCTCGGGTATTTCATATCCAACTTATCTAATATCAGATGCCGAGTACATGTGATTTAATGTAGGTTCAAGTGAAACGCCGGCTTCTGGAGCCCTCAGGCATTGCAGCAGCTTTCACATCTATGTAGTGCCATAGCGCCCCTATGTGGGGTTTTGCAGTGCCATGTTTAACAAATAAAGGGACTCTTAAAAATGTACCAATTGTATAATGTAGGTTTTAATCTTAATCCATTACTTAACTGCTATGCACAAGAATACTCGACAATTCTGGCTTCCCCTGCGGGTGCCAAGACTAGGTGAACTACTGTGCGCCTACGGTAGTTCTATTCTGGCCCAGCCAATGAAGTTGACTGAAGATCGGAATGCAGAAGAGAAAGGGAGAAGATGGCAGTGCCCACGATGAACAGAGTAACCACCGGCTCCACTTTAACCTTCAAATCTAACATAAATCCTTTATACCAGAAGTTAACCCTCTACATTTAACTTGTCCATGACAAAAAGTATCAGACCAACCCATACTGGGACTGCTGCCAAAACCACTTGGCCCCTGCACCACACACAAGCGGTGCCAGATTCTGTGTGCTGAAATCACGTAACTTAGTGGCCTTATAATGTTCTGTACATAGCAGTTCATGACAACTATTCCAGTCACTATACTGCTATTTGAAATTCATTGTTCTATTTATAGGGCTCAGTAATAAACTACAAAAATATATCAACCAAAATCAAACCGAAACGAGAGGAAGCCAGATGTAGCAAGGTGGATTACCTGTGGGAATATGTCAGAGAGGGCTAACAAATAGCACAAAACTACTAGGTGCTGCCTAATCAAAAGGACTTTTTTATTGGATGCATACAAAAGTCCATAAATGCAAAATGGCACAATTCAGTTTCCCCAGGGAGTGATCATCTTCTCCTACCAGGATGCACCAGGGAAGGAGAAAACCTGATAATTTGGCACGTGAGCGATTATTGCCACCAGCACTCAATTCTATGGTATCCATATCTTAAAATTCTACCCTACTCTAACCAGATTGTCACATGATCATTAGTAAATATCAATAATACCTATATACCACCAGGTGCTCCCATGATCTGCCAAAGCAATAATGACTATAATTGTGTTTTGCAGTTCACCATGACCCCACAAAAGTTAGAAGGACACAAGAACGTAATATAAATCCATCTATCATACATGTATTTATTGGCTGACAAAGATGAACTTTTGCTAGCTTTACCCGAGGCTTCTACTACACAATGGGCCCGATTTACTAAAGCTCTCTAGTCTTGCAGAAGATTGACACTCATGGATGAACCAAAAAAACCTGGAATAGATTTTGCTCCAGTATTTATAGCATGATAGTCTATCTGATCGAGTTTTTGAGACCAATAACAAATGAGGCCCAAACTATTAGAAGTAGCAACACAGGTCAACTTTTACATAATGAACACTTACAGAATGTTGATTATTGAGTTTCTCAAGCAGAGTGAAATCTGTGCCTTTGGGGAAACGACTCTCTTCATTGATAAGAGCTAACAGACCAAGTTTCTACAACCAGAAGGTAAAAAAACAAAAATATAATTACATAGAAAATATCAAGCAATGAGACCAAGAGCAATATAGCATTTCAGAATGTGTCTGTGAAGGTTATTTATCCATTTCATGGTGTATGTGGAAGTAGTTGGTCATTTTTAACTGACTTGTCCTTGTAATATTGAGGACACTTTGAAGCATGCCCAAGCCTCTTCTGAATGTCAGGGAAATAGCCCATAAAATCCTCACGGATAGGACAGACACCTTAATTCACCATGTAATGTAACTATGTGTGATGTTGATAATTCAAGAACAGGATTGTTGTGGTACCATGTTCTAGTTCCATTATCTCAACCTTGGTGTCAGAAAGTCTTCATAACATCTAAGTTCGTTGGACTACACTATAAAGCATCTTTAACATTACAGACCAAAAGACCAAAGAATGTCACTAACTACTCCTAGAAGTTAAACCATGTGTATGGAGGTCTTCATTATATGTCTCAATTCCATGACAAATCCCAAAAACGTGGTGTTTATATCTCAGCTTAGGATTGTAAGCAAGATCATGAAAATACTTTATTTATGTCCCTGGGCCAACTGTACACTTAGATTTACAGCACATGTTCCACTTGATATTATAAAACAATTTCATAGATAAAATACATTAGGAACATTTATGAAGATTGTGTACTTGTCCAGCTCTGGCTATGAGAGTTTATATATTGTTCATAATGAAGAAATATTTAAAGTAAAACCTTAAGAGACATCCAATATCTGTTTTGAGTTTAAGGATTCATATCTGCTTGTCTCTATCTTCTTTGCTATTTTGGCATATGAACCCTGATCCAGAATGTGTATGAAGTTCTAGAAGGTCAAATGAAGGTCCTCATCTGGACACTTATTCTAGGTAAAGAAACAGAGCTGAACAGCCTCCATGTTTAACAGGCGTCTGTTGCAGTGCTCACCTTTTCTATTAGATCCAAACACTCTGCATTGTCCATCCAATCAATTGCTTCCCAGTTTATGCCTTCCCTAATAGAGAGGAGACAGAATGAGTGGACCACACATATAATGTCAATTTATAAATAGTAATAGATCCTCATCATTTTCCACTCTGATACCATTCTACCCACCTGTTATATTCCAGTTGCTCCAAAGAAAATATGTGTTTGTTGAAATATTCCTGAAGCTTCTCATTGGCGTAATTAATGTTGAACTGCTCAAACCAATTCACCTGAAAGAAAAATGCGAAAAAGGCTTTTCTTAAAAGGATATGAAAATCCTCACAACAAATGTCTTTTATTTGGTCCCTTTTATCATATCAAACTGTTAATAGTGTTTTGTTTTATCTATATTATGGTTTCCAGTTACTTCTGAGGACTACACACACTACTTGTGTAGGTTGATTGGTCTTGTATTCACATCCCCAATCCATGGATTTTCTGCAGGCCACTTAAGCATATGGGGGGGGGGGGTCTGCTGGATCCCCCATGAATCTGCCTATGGTAATGCTCCATCTGTCTCCGTGTATAAACTATTTATCTGATCTATTAAAAGTATTCAACAAATTACAGTATTTTACATTGCATATAATTTTGATCATTTGTGTCTCACCTGAAAATTCTCAAAGCCAAAAATGTCCAAAATTCCAACAGACTTGAAGTTCTCCTTCCCTCGAATACGAGCGTTTATCTTTCCGAGCAGCCAGGAAAAGCATTGGGCATAGAGCGCCATGGCCAGAGAGTCACGGGAGTCTGTAGCCTGAAACAGAAGAACAACATAGAAGAATATTTGAAAGGGAGAGACACAAACTGCAGAAAATTGTGATGATTACAGTGATCTGTGAGGACTGTGGACTGTAGGTGGTCACATAACACACATTGTGAAATTATCCCAGACTTTAGTTATCAGTATAGAACAGGGTTTCTCAACCTTTTTAATATGGGGGAACCCTTGCTATATAGAAAATAGGAACCCCTTCTATTTTACTATATCCACGGCTCATAGAATATTAGTGTGGTGGTCAGTGAAGAGAATGCCTCCTACATTGCTGTCCATTGGAAAGAATTGACCTTTATGTACATTGTAGCCGATACCAAAAACTAAAAATAGGATAAAAACACGCAGTCAGGTTAATTTTTGCCATCTATGTTCCAATGGCATGATTATTCTTCCCTTCCTGATATGTAGCTAAACAATAAGTGTGAGGAAAACTTTTGCATTAGGATGTCATTTTCTGGACAGTTGTAACCAGGTGTAACCACTTTATCTAGACCACTTCTGGTCTGGTGGCATTGGTCAAACTTGACATTGGTAAATCTCTTCACAGGGGAAACCAATTGCAATAGGAACCAATAAACAAGACAATTAAGACCATACTCTAGCTTCTAGTCCAACATCAAATGTTTACTGGTAATCCATCGTACACCATAGTTTGGTATATTATGGATTACCAATACAACCTTGAAATTAGGCGGAAGCTGGAATGCTGCCATAGCACTAACATTAGGTTGAGCACCCACACATTTGGCATATTGGGTTACTGCTGTGTGGAATGGGTATTGTTTTGTAGCAATAGGCACTTGGCAAAGGTTCTAAACCATCAAAGATTGATGGAGAAACTAAAGCACAAAAAGATGGGTCTGCGTCTGAGGCAGAACATGGACCACATATACATTCTAGAATTCCAAAAATGATGCTTAAGGGCTATGTAGTGTGGGGCAGAATTTAGGAGCCAAGGACTTGTTATTGCTATGCAGAAGGATTCTGAAGGTAATCATCTATCCTATGTGGTGTGGATGTCTTTCGATATAGATAGAACATACACTCCGATTGGAAGTTTTAGTAGGAGTGCTGTGTAGAATGGGGAAATAAGATTACGATTAACAAGCAGCAAAGGTTAAAGATTGTTCGAGAAATGTGTGTATTTTAAGTACTACGACTGAATGGTGAGAAACCTCACCTGCTCCACTGTGAGAGGAGAAAGGATCTCTTCACCTCTGAGGATCATGGATCTCTGAGTCAGCACTTCAGACAGCTGGAAGGAGTCCAAACCCAACAAATCGGCCACATCACTCAAGACTGTAAAACAATGAAAATAATTAAGTGTCAAAAATTGCTTTCCGTAGCATACTCTTGTATTGGCAAAGCATGCACGTGATACATTATAATTGGAGAAGAGTTGGCATATAGGGATAAAGTTTAGGTTCAATCCAACAGTGGATTTGAGCTGATTTTCACCAGTTTGACATTTGCATCTTCCACTAACTTATGTGAAAATTCCAACAAAAAATTGTAAAGATTTTTGTCCTTTAATTAGGCATTATTAAGGTATTTTCTGCACAAATCAATGCTTTAGGCTATTTTATCATCTGAGTGAATGCTTTTAGGCTATTTTCATTTCTGAGTGAATGATTGTAGGCCATCATTTTCTATTATAGAATGTTCTTTGGCTATTTTATTTAAATATATCGCTGTTTCTTCTTAAGATTCCATCTTCTTATGCTGGATTCGCATAGGATAGAATGTTAGCATATGAATATTTATTCACTTAGAAGATATTAAACCTTATTTGCTCCTAAAATCAAATGTTCATAGGTTATTTTATTCTCTGAGTGAATGTTCTTTGGCTACATTTTTCTCAGGGTTGAATGTTCTCTCAAAAGAGAGTGTAGCCCATAAGAACGTTCAATCTCTCAAGTGGAAGATTCATCTTCGATAGTCTGATGTTAAAGTCAAACCCCATTGATGGCCAAATGGCCCTAGCCAATGACCTACTAATGACTTCCCCACTCATAACCTCACCACACACACAGCTCCAAGACTTTTCCAGCGCTGCCCTGATTCTCTGGAATGGTCTTCCTTCGTATTCGGCTTGCTCCTATTTTCTGCTCATTTAAAAGAGCCCTCAAAAGCCATCTTTTCAAACTCACCTACCCGCCTTCTTCAATCTCTTAAACCCTCACTATTCACCCACCATACCATATCCCCCCACCTCTTAGATTATAAGCTTTTCTGGGCAGGATCCTCTCCTCCTGTATCACTGTCCACATCTGTCTGTCATTTCAACCCCTATTTAATGTACAGCACTGTGTAATATGTTGGCAAGTTATAAACACTACACCCAGTACATTCGCCGAGCTCCATTGGCCTTGTGGTGGTTTTAGGCCTTAAAAATGAAGGAACTAAAAAAACTGACCAATCACATATTTCACCTACTCCACAAAGCCAGCATCATCGGCTGTTACAGGGATGAACATGGTTACTCCATGTATTGGGTACATGTATCAAGACAATTACATAAAACCACGCTTCTTCCTAATTCACAGCAAATAGCAGAATTAGGCATGGAAAAGGCTCATTAAAATGAATTCATCATTTTTTATTGTCTATTTTCAATGTGTTGTGCTGCGTTTGATGTTTTCTGTGACATACACATGTTCTGTGACTTTTTGTCGGGTGGTTTGGGGTTATTTCCTGCATTTGGAAAGCAGCTGTGATAGTAAAGTGAATATAATCCATATGTATACATATAGCTAGTGATTGTTATTCATGTGGACTAGTCCTATGATGTTGAAGATTTTTTGCTACTTAACCAAGCTACTCATTTTAAAAAAGTGGATTGGGTAAGCTGTGAAATGTCTTCAATGTTCAATCTGTATATTCAAAAAAGGGGTCTGTGAAGCTCATTGACCAAACCTGGAGTCACCTTGGGTAATACCAATTGATAATCCTAATAACTTCCCCTTGAGCACTCTCAGATAAACAAGATATAAAGAAGAGGAGAGAACCTATAAAGAGGTTGAGAATAAAAACAGAATGAGTTAAATTATTATTTTGTGTTTATATAGTGTCTGTAATTAAGCAGTGTTTTACAGAACCCATAACATATAGCTATACCCAGGCCTGGATAAAGAATTAAACTAGGGACCTGGGGCCCACTAGACGCAGTGAAAAGAAGGCCCTTGAAGGAATGCATTGTTTTACCAGCACACAGGAATCATTTGCGTGTGGTAACACTGGCCACAGGGCTGGCGGCGGTTTTGTGACCCTGTATATGGCAGAAAAATAATATTGGGGGCATATCACTAGGATCCACTGGAGATCATTCTTGTCCTCTAGTAGAAGAGAAAATCAGAAGCTCTGGGGCTGCGGCTGGCTGCTACCATCTTGAATGCCATGTCCCAGCAGATTCCAGAATCCACTAGTGTGTCATTGTGAAAATACTTGCATAGTTCTGGGGACAACACCACTGATTTCCCACAAGCCCACCTTAGCTGTGATATGACTAGGAGGTGGTATTATCGCATCTCTATGTGGAACTGCAGGAAGCACAAAAGTAAAAGTGCTTATACAGAGATCACAGATCTGTGGAGGGTGGCATCACTCTTTTCTCCCAACCCCTTCACCCATCAGTCTCTCCCCCCAACCCCTTCACCCATCAGTCTCTCTGCCCCGCTCTCTTCTCTCTCCCCTTTCCAATCTCTCTTCCCCCCCACCCTCTCTCACAGCACATGGAAAGAAATGTTATATGCGGACTGATGTTGGACTGTGAACAGTGCCCTAGCTATTCACTAGACAACCCTGCAATACACTTGTTTTGGAATGCAAAACCTGCTCAAAATAAACAAAGGCAGACACCTTTTAATGACTGGTTCTCTTTACAATGCCTACCATAAACTCTAATAGCTAGAGAGCTCAGAGCCATCTCGCTCTCTTCTAGAAGCATGTTTATGTCATATAGGCGACTCATTACTAGTGTATGTAATGTACTTCCATATATTAACTAATTTCTGGGAACATTTTATCTATGACAAGAGAGCGAGAACGATCAAGCTATCTGTATTTAAATCTTGCAGTTGTACACACAAAATAATGAAATTCTGGGCTCTGACAGCACACAGGAAATTGAGAATATGCCACAACCATGGCTATCCGTTCATTATAAACCGGTCCTGTATATTCTACAGAGATTTCTGTGATAACAGCAATCATTTATTCGCCAAGGTGGAGCATGCAGACCAAGCTGCAATACAAAGGCACAGCAGTAGGGGGCATGCCTTAACCACAAAAAAGCAAATCTCATCAGTTTAAAAAGAAATGTACATGCTTACATTAGAATGAACTTAATGTAATCTGCATACAAGTAAAAGAAAAAAATGTCGAACAATTTAAACAAAAAAATATAAAAAAAACAAGAACAAAGTTACACAAATTTCTAGTTTCCAAATTACTATCAGCACGAACAATCTTGGAAAACCCCTGATACTCCCACATAAAAACATATAAAAGCACAGTGTTCTCTCAATACACCCCCAGTGTATTGAGATATTTAAAATATGCCACATGTAAATGATTAATAAAGTATAACAAGCTGTTTATTTCTCCTATACCTGTAGCTCACTCATATGGTTGGGCCCAGGATGGAACAGGTCAGTATTTCAAAAACCTGCAACCAAGCAGGTATGGTTATTTTTTTTTGCAGAAGAGACATCACCTGTCTTTTCTGCATTAATGGTCCCAGCTGCAACTTTATGAATTTATTTCCTCATAAAACCTCCCTTACGTAGACATCCAAAGGCCCTGTGACTGCTGCAGGGTGCAATTGACAGGAATCCCTGCAGACACAAGGTGGTCACCTAATTGACACCCTATAGTATCCCCACACACCCTTCACTTCTCTTCTGGTTGGAGAAGAGAAGCAGAGGAGCTTGGCCAGCACAGAAACTAATTCAACACTCCTAGAAGAGGAGAGAACTAGGATGCGCAACAAGGGACAGACTGTGCTAGGAAATGGATTGGTAAGATTTTATAGTAGATTCAAGGGCACATAGCAAATGTGTTAACTAGTTCTTGATTGCGATTTTACTCTGCACATCATTTCTTTGCTTTTCATTCTATGTTTTTTTTTTGATAACCAAGCATTTAGTGGTGAAAACCATAAATGGGGGAATATATATATATATATATATATATATATATATATATATATATATATATATATATATAGACATGGAATTGGGACCATTAATGAAGACCTAAATGCATAAATATGGTTTAACTTCTAGAAGTAGTTTGTGACATTCTTTTGGTTTTTTCTTGTAATGTTAAAGATGCTTTATAGTATAGGCCAACTAACTTATGTGTCATGAAGACTTTCTGACACCAAGGGTGAGGTTATGGAACTAGAACATGGTTCCACAACCATCCTGTTCTTGAATTATCAACATCACACATAGTTACATAATATAGTGATTGTATTAAGGTGTCTGTCCTATCCGTGAGGACATTATTACTGGGGTATTTCCCTGACATTCAGAAGAAGCGTGGGCATGCTTCAAATATTACAAGGACGAGTCAGTTGAAAATGACCAACTACTACCACATACAGTATATATCCATCCACAACATTTCTTTGCAGCTGCTTTGCCTATGCGGGATTTTGCAGAACTGTGGAGTCTGTGAAATCTAATTATAGGTGAATATCTGTGCATTCACACCTCTGAGCATTGGGACTGTGATTCATTAAATGTAAAAAAAATTGCTTTCTTACACCTTTCCTACAGTTTCCATCAAAACTTCCTTTTAGAGGAATAGTAGCACATGTTAAAAATGTGCCTAAAACACTACATAAACCCACCACAGTAAAGACTGCATTTCTTATATCTACACCTGCAGAGGTGTGAAAATCCACTTTGGGAAGAAAATGTCTAATACAGTGCACAGAGTGGGCCTCCGGTGCACAAAGGGCAGAGATACTATCCCCATGGGCCAGCCAACTGCTATCCTGTTTTTATCACTGCCTAAGGTTAGAAATGCAGATTCCAACTCCCTATTATGGTTTAGGCATGATGAGGAAGTAGTAATTTCCTTTTTTAGGGATATCCTTATAAGAATGTGCAGTGTTTCCTTATTAGGGCAGTGATGTCACAACAAGGACATCCTGAGCTGCTGCCCTCCCACACTAATACATGTGCCTTGCTATGAGCTACATGGGTTTATATGCATTTTTCTGCATCTATTGTTCTTTTCAGTATCCATTATGTAAAGTGATGGGAAAAAAATTCAGAATAGGAATTACCATTGTGCACTAAATGATACATGTTTTTTGGTGTACACATAATTCACTTAAAATGACTTAACACACAAAAAGCACAACTGTGCAAAGCTGCAGCTAGGTGAACTGGGTAATAAAATTTCAACTTTAAATGAGCTTTAATGTAGTATGTATATATATACACAGTATTGTTTTTAACTGGGAGGAATTGGAGTTTTCCCCAACATGATAATTGTTGGTGCGGAGGATGAATTTTTATGGCAAAGCAATGTGACAAACAGAGGAAAAGAAATACATTGTTTATTAGTAGAATAATATTTTACAATAGGAGGAGGCAGAAAAGTGACATTTATTTTACAAGCCATGGGATGATATTGAAGAATAGATAGAATAGAAGCATAGTCTATCCATCTATGGCTTTGTGGGATGAAGGTACCTGCTTTGGTTGTAATCTGGGCTCCCCCAGCCGTCATGAACTCCAGATTCCCCAGCTGTAGAGTCCCAGACAAAAGCTTCCACACCTCCCTGATCTCTTCATCATTGAAATCCATCACTCGCATGGCAGTCTGAAGAAAAGGCGATATTAGAGAAATATCGATAACAGGGGTCACCTCACAGAGATACCAGATGGTGCAGCACTCATATCAGGGATATCAATAAACATCTTGTATATCAGTTTATCTTTGTCCTCTTCCTGTGACAGCCAACCCACAATATCTGCTTGGTCCGACATCCAGTTTAGCTGCACAGCACCACACTGTGAATTTCTATATTTATATTATAACACAGCTATATTGTAAATTATTCAATATTATAGGATACAGAATAAAAAGCAAAAAAATCTCCATTACTTGTAGGTGACCAGAAAGAAAGCACAAGGGTTTGTAGGATGGAGAAATACTTAGGAAAAAGATAAACTCACCACAACCTTCTCGTACATTTCTTTATCATTGAGGCCTTCTGCTGTCACACAGCCAGAGTTGCAGAGATACTGATAAGATTGAGGATCTGAGAGGGAGAGAGCATCTGCAAAACCAACACAACCGATAAATTTGCCTATGGTATCATCTGGGGCTCAGAGGTGGCAAAACAACGTGTCTGGCAGGATCATCGGATAATAAAACACTGCTACAGGGATGACTAGGAAAACAGATGTTAAACCAAACTTTCCATGGCAAACAAAATGCCAACCTTAGCCCCTTAACATAAATAGTTTAAAAGACATTTGTAAACTAACACTACGCCTCCCCCCAGCCTCCTTGGTCATCTTGCAATGCCTTCCAATTAGCTAGAAGCTTGAAATCCCATGGCACAAGGGCCATTTGTCATATAGTAGTTAAATGTCTGATCACATGCAGACAAAAACACAAATCTAATTTTTACAAAAAAAGAAAATTAAACCAAATCATTAGTTGAGTGAAGCTTGTCATTGCATCATATATTTTATTTTGGACTTTTTGGGACTCTTGAATTCAGCCCTTTTTACTCTTTTTTACCCCCAAAGGAACCCTTGAAATGATTTTCGGGTCTAGGGAAAGCCCTGCTAAAACCGATTTATGGGGGTTAGAGAAGAAATATATCATATTTGATTAGTGGGAGTAATACCACAATCAGCTAAAATGATTTCTGGGGTCATGACATGGCTGTTCCAAGTGACATTGGTACCAGAACTATGCTGGCAATATTATTAGGAGGTCAATCTGCTGCATCTCTAGGAAACCCAGGAAACCATTGGAGGAATCATATGGTTCAACCCTGGCTGAGAATGGCTGTACAAAATTAAGCTGTCATTTGAGAAAGACCTGAGCTACTTTACAGACCTAGAATATTATATTTTACGTCAACTTAAACTATTCATTGTGTGGCCATAATGCACCAAGGCCAGCAGAGCAACCAGGAGGCCCCAGAAAGAGTTTAGGACTAGTCATGTATACTTTTTTTTTTTCTTTAAAGCATGTTCCCTTTAACAAAATGTTCATGACTGATTTGATTGATAAACTCATTTCCTAAGGTTTAATGCAAATATCAGTGATCATTTATAAAAATACACTTGGATAACTCACCTCTCTCTTCCTTATCTGAACCAGCGAGCAAGGCATAGAATATGTGATAGTTTCGCTCTCCGGGGCTTTGTCGTGTTACTCTTGTCTACAGGGTGAAATAAGAAAGAGATCCGCCATAGTAGTATCAATCCCGCTGAAAGGGCACAAGAAATTCCTGGAACCAGGAAAAGGATCCCAACAGAAACAATGCATATGCTGTATGGAGGAACCAACAAACTTACCTTTTCCAACAAATCTGGTTGGCCGTCAGTTAAGGAAACAGCAAAATAATGCATCTCATAGTCTATCTTTATCTGCATGGTCTGGATCAGATATATTTAAGTGGAACTTAAAGTAAATGTACATCATCATCAGGCTGTTTGCACTTTTTTGATGGTGAGCTGCAGTATTGCCTGGGATGAAGATTATAAAGGTTCTACCAGACTGGTTGTGGGATACATGGGTCAGATGCAGCATTTTGCTCATGGGCTTCCAAGCTGTAATGGGCAGAAACCATCTACAGGCTTGTTAAGTGGATCTATTGGTTTGGGCAAGGCCAGGGTTCAATTATATTGATCCTTCAAGTGCATTCCACATATATTCACGGAGGACCATAATCATAGCAATAAATGCAATTGTAGTCCAGAAAGTTCCTAGCCAACTTAATGCTGTCACACCGGGACCAAAAATGAAGAACTATCTTCCTACCAGAGCAAGTAACCTGATAGGAAATTTCATTTTTCTCCACTCTTCCCAGGCTAGTCCAGGCTTTAAGTTTGCACCACAAATATGTAAGAACTGTTTATCCAACATCATATAAGAAAGAATATTAGCAAATCCCATTCTGTATATTTAAATAAAAGTATATTTTGCATTTATGTGTTGGCTTTGTACATTTCTATTATTGTATCAGGGATTTTTATGGTATAAAACACCAAAAATTCTCTTTGATCTGCAAAAGTTGCACAGATTTGTTTCTTGCATTTACAGAATAACCAACATGCATCAACTAGCAGAAGGAAGCAAAAGAGAAGGGCAATGTGAGGTTATGTTTAGCAGCAGGTGTTTGTTTAGAAACTGAGAAATCCATTTTTGGTTGTCACTTTGGAAAATAATTTCAGTTACTCTGCTAGATAAAAAGAAAGTATTAATGTCACCAAAACATTTGTAAGCTGTGAACAGCGCTGAGGCTGCACCCAGCAGGACCGCCAATACCCCGCTGCCACTTAGAAGGATACAGTCCACCACACGACCACCCTGGATGTGTCCTTGCTGAGAGAAGTGCAGCTGGATGAATTTCCCGAAACGGCTGGAGTTGTTATTATAAACGGTCTTGGCATTTCCAAAAGCTTCGAGGATCGGGCTGTGAAAGCGATAAAAATAAAATGATGAGGCTGCAATTTTATTGGCGGAAATCAAGGTAGTCCCCGGAGAAAAAAAAAAGAGCTTTGCATCCCAAAACAAAATTCAATTATTAAATTAACTCTATTCTAACCACTTATCAAAAAGCCAAATATGTTTTAAAGATTTAAAACCTTTATTGGATGACATTTAGTATGCTGAAGAATCTTGATCATCTACAATTGCCATTGTCCAAATTTAATAAAATGCAGTTTTACCCTTTTTGGTACCCAACATATAAATTTCACCACTGCTGATATTCTTCAATTTACAGATTATACATGGCCATGGCATGCGTTGTCACTATGTGTCAGTAGAGCTGCATATATTGGGGCTCCATCAGCTTACACCAGGGGCTCTTTTGGCAAGGTGCCTAAGCAGGACCATAATTGGGAGATGGGGACAGAGTGTTGTCACCCATAACAGTAACTGCCTAAAGTAACTTAATGGCAAGACTACTGGGTATTCTTTAAATGAACACTTCAGATTTGAAAAAAATCAAAAATAATTTATTATAAACACATGTTAAATATATAGATTATAGGTTATCGATTTTAACAATTTTAATTGGCTGCACTAGATGTTTGATTTATCAACGAGCAATGGTTTTCATGGAATGCAATGTTTGTAGCAGAACGTTTTGTGCCACAGTAGATTAAGAATCACTTGGCTTGCACTTTATACTATAATATATACTTTATATATTGCACTTGGCTTCCCTATGTAAGATCAAGTTGATAACTTCCTCTCTGCACACAGAACCAGATCATCCCAAGCTTCTACAACCAGCACGATATTCTGTACAACGTGGGATCTGTGTAAATATTGAGTCATACCCCATGCAGAGAATATTTGTACATAAGTCACCAATAATATTCAGCAAGATAATAGATAACCTTGTACAGGGATTGCATGCTGGACTGATTGCCAAGGAATTTTGTGTAGGAATTCTAACAGATCCCATAAAACTACTACAAAATCACAGCGTGTACAAATAATATACACACACGTAGGTTACAGTATACACAACTTCCAGATTTATGTGACATAAAAGCACATGAGGCTTCCTATAGACTGAGACTAATCCTCTGCTTCCTGTCTGCTCTTCACACTTGTATACATTGAGACATGCAAACTGCCAAGTTTATTCTTTTAGATTTTGTAGTTTGCCTTCATCTATGTTCTGCATCCATTTTTAGATTTCTAATTGGTCTAAGCCTGGGATGAACATCCTTTGGGAGATCACATACTGGCCACCATTTTTATTTTACATAGTGAAGTACATCTGATTTACATCTTTCATTGTTGTATGTTGGATAAGGGGTGAGAATACTTTATTATAGGATTGGAGCTGAACATGGACTTTGTAAAGCACTGTGAAATATGTTGGCACAATTTAAATATGGGATAATAATTTTATATTATATATACACACACACTAAAGTTGAGGTTTGGGTGCAATGCTCATGTTAAGCCTGATGAAAGCAATAGCTCCTGAAACTTCAGCTTCTTGTAACTACTTCTCCTAATACAAGTCAATACCAGTAAAAGAAGAAGAAGCATGGTTATAAAAGCAGTGATATTGTGAAGCTGTGGTTTTCACACCCCAGAGGACTAAATGTTGATTTCTAACCGAGTTTGCGACACAATGTTTCATTTTTCTTAAAGATTTCTAGACCAAATCTCTACTGGCTTTGAGCAAGCTTTAGGATCCATAGCAAGGTAAATGCTGTATTCTTCACCTATGCTTTGTTTCTGTTTATAACACAAAGGAAGCAACACACGGAAATGCAGTTTTGATATCAGCAGTGGAACAGTTAGTGTTGGAACTAAACTGATGCAAAGCATTAACAACCGCAAAGACTGCCTAGATACTTTCAATTGAAAATGTTTGATACATATGGAAACCAGATCATAATGTTTCTGTGCAGTATATGTACCCATGGGAAATATATCATTCTATAATTTTCTATTATATATTATAGTGCATGAGGTTGTTGGAAAAGTTACAACATTTTCAATATATCCAAAAGATAAATTATAATAAATACATTTTACATTAATAACTATATGATTTTGTTCTATGGCCCAAGTAAAAGAGAGATAGACCTAGACATAGAAGCTATGTCATATGTAATAATTTCTACAATCTGCAATTTCTCTATGTTGCCATTTAATATATTACGATTTAATACCTTTCACATGCTCTTCACTACCCCAATCATATGGAGTTCATGCAAATAAACAAACTGAAAACCTGCATCCACTGAACCCCAAACCTTAAGTAGACCTAAAGGATAGTAAAAAAAAATTAACTCCCAAAATTATAAGAAATCCACTTTGTTTAATAGGAAAAATTCCTTTGTGACCCTCTTTAACCTATTGGATTATCCTTGTATCAGCCTTCTAGAAATTATTATAGATAATAGTAGCATACACACCAATTTCCAGAATGTGCTAGTGCCGACTTACGTTTAAGGATAGGCCATAAAAAAAACAGCCGATTGACAAGAAAAAATGGGCAGAAATGTAGCAAAAACTCAATCACGGTCAGAATTAGCCGGATCCAATGCCAATCATTCCACCACCAACCCCTTTCCCTTTAAGGTCAAAGATTCTTATTGAAAAGCTTTAACTTTTCCAAGCCATCTCACTATAAAAAGGAGAATGAAACTGAACAGCTCAAATATGACCAACATGCCAGACAATCTCTCTATGATACTCTTTAACACCAGTAAGTAAGTAGCGAGTTACGCTATAGAAAATTATAAGAGCCGGCTCCTGGGTATATCTGACCTGCTTTCCATGATGGCTTTTTCCACGGTGGTCTGATTTCCACCTCCTGCGCAGTTCTGGCTCATTGAGGACAAGAATTTCATCAGCAGCTTTGTGCTCTCCGTTTTGCCAGCTCCGCTTTCTCCACTGCAACAAGAGAAGTCAAGATTTCACACAATGCTACAGTATGTGTTGGCGCTTTAGGTCAGTCCACCCAATATGTGCAGGGGTCAAGGCTGGTAACAGGACAGCTCTGTGCTATATTGGGGTAATAAAAACATATCTGAAGCCAAAACTTAGTTTGTGTAGCATAGGTACGGATTAAACCCACCAATTATCCTATGGAAAGATTTCGTTTCACTTCCTGTCCCACAGGTGGTATGCCAACCACTTTCAGACCACTGGAAGTATATGGCAAACCAAGGAGTCTGAATGGCCACCAATATCCAGTCAATCATGAAGTTACAACTGGGTATGACTGACAAAACCAATAAGGTTTTTGTTTTTTTCTGGATCACAATGAAATGAAAAAAAATGGGAAAAAAATGGGAAAAAAATGACAGCAACTTAATGAAGGCAATCAGATTTTTCTATGACCTTCTATTGGACAATTATAAAGTCCCCCCACCCCCCTTGCTGTGTTATGTCTATAGCTGGGGTGTGAAAGGGATTAGCTGAACATTTATTAGCTTGTTCTCTTCTTGAGTAAATACTATTAAAGTTCCTTTCACCTAGTCTTTGGTAAACAGATGAAACAATGCGAGGTGAGAACATTTCCTCCTACCTGATAAGAACACATTGACTGTCATGTCTCTTCCACAGGCAGCGATAACACTCGTTGGCAATAGCAAAGATGTGGGGTGGCAGCTCCCCAAAATGGTGCCGGCTGTACAGGTCCACAGCGCTTTCATCGTACAACCCAGCGATCTGCTTGTAGGGGTTCACAGAGGCCAGAATGGAGCCAATATTGGTCTGTAGAAACAATGTCAAATAGAAGAATGCAAATCAGCTAAAAGTGAGAATTTTGGCAAATTTGGGAGAAACTGCAAATTTTGTTCATTAGGCAAAATTGAAAAAAAGAACAATTGTCTTTCTTTAAAGTTTTAAATTCTCAATATGGCTTATCAATAACAGGAAGAAAGCTTCTGACACAGTTTTTCCATTGATGCTTTATTTAGAGGTGTTTATATAAGTCAAAATGGAAGTGGTGCCCCAGCAGCCAAACAGGTTTAAGCTCTGAGTTTTAGATTAAAGTAAAACTGTACTTATGCAGGCTAAGCAACAGAACTACACATTGGAGGAAACCATTTCTTTCAATCTAAAAATCAAATGTCTGCCTTAACTCATCAATTCTGTCAACTGGAAGAGAACAGCTTTTAAGAATGACGATGAAAGATGATAACTTACGTAGATTTTGTCCTGTTGGTAGCGGAGGTGCAGATTTAGCATTATGGCGGCTTCGTGCAGGTCGGACAACAAGGACATGTCCTCCACCCCTTCTCGGTTACTCTGGTGCATAGGAAGGACAAGGTCGCGGGACAGTGAATTTCGGGGGTACATAAACTCCTGGAGTAAAAGAAGAAGACATTTCTGGATAAGTTACTATTTACTTAGACTCAGATCCTTACGGTCAGCACTGGGATCTCAGGTTCACAATCCCTGGAACAATCCGTATAGGGTTTGTACAATATGCCATCTGCACGCTTTCCTCATCTCATGTGGTCCACCCATAGTCACACTGGTGTATTGTGGATCACATAAGATTCTCTCAGACTTCCTTTGTGACCCCTAACTGGTTTACTTAAATTGAATATGTTCCCCCAACTTTCCACCAGGCCACGCCGACAAATACCAGGTAATCCTGACAAATCCTCAGTGTCATGGTAACTTCCTGTGCACCAAACTGAAATCTTGAACAGCCTTTTTAATGCACATATAGATGGCAGAACTCACCCTTCCCCATTTTATGAAAGGGGGAGGGCTGTAGTCCAATAAGGTTATTTGCATTAATGCAAATTAAGACCTTGCCATGGCCGATCAAGGTGCCCAGAGCTCCCAAACTTAAAAGAAAGGTGGAGCATGCGGTTGGCGCCAGTGAAGGAAGTTACGCACTATATTTTACAGGAGGTTTGGCTAGTAACATTTCCATTTAATATCGAAATGATTAGCTTGTCTTGTCTGTTTCTTTCTGTTCAATGCACCACTGAAAGTTTATGAAGTGTAAAATATACCCACAGATGTGGCGAGTTGATAACTTCCTGTACTCTTTGCTTGTATCAACTAAAGCCATTTCCAGCAATCTCTGCAAACTACACAACACCTCCTGCGTGTTATGGAGAAAATGGGAGAGGGAAGGTACTGTAATTCCAACGCTTCATGTTCTAAGGTGACAACACTGCTCCTTCATAAATACAGTAGGGTAAGTTGTCACCCTAGGACAAGAAACTCAAGATTACTGGATGAAAATAGGAGGAAGAGGGCTTGGTAAAAAAGAAATATAAGAAAAAAAGAAAAGGCAGCCCTATTTTTAAATACCTGTAATATGCACTCCGTATTTTTTTAATACATGTTAAAACAATTCAAATCATTGTAGCAAAATATTCAGAATAAATAACTCCGCCTAGTGGTCAGCAAGTGAATCACAAGCTCAATAACAGAGCCTGGAGTATTGATTGATATTCCCAGAACTTCCTTTTACTGGAAGATTACTAAAGCCACTTCTCAGCAGCTATAAAGATCTAACGATGGCCGCAAATAAGAACCCACAAGACTATAAAGAAGCCTTTTGTGAAATGAATGCCTCTACATTTCTGAACATCCTGGTATACCGGTTAATTCCTTTACTGCCAGTTTAAAAGAATTTTGGAAAACACATGGCTTGGATGTGAAAATACACAGTCCCATCAGCTAGTTATTCCTCT
>NC_092864.1:33158978-33219344 GCF_032062135.1 Pyxicephalus adspersus
AAAAAAAAAAAGTCATGAAAAAATGGAAAGCATTTAATAATTTCATGAGCATGTTAATGAGAAGTCAGAGGAAGTAAAATACTAACCAAATCAACTTCATGAATATAAAAGACAAATGGTGGGGAAATAGTCGAATAGGTTTTTAGGAATGAATATTGTGCTTTTGTTCATCATGTTGGTGCTAAAAAAAATCCGGTTTATTATTATTAATAATATAAAAATAAAAAATAATAATGGGGTTAGGCCACTGCCCAAATCCATATTAGGCGCTGCTGTCCTGATCCAATATAGAGGGTTGAGTGGTATGGATAAGCAAGGTGAACTTTAGTTGCACAGATAGGAATGTAATGGCTTCCTGCTCTCATTCAGGGGTGGTTTGCAAAAGAGCAATCAAATCAGGACAATTAAAAAATACACAAGAAAAGAAAATCAAAAAAACTAATAAAAAGGAAAACGTTGCAATTTTTTTTTTTTTACATTTTATTCATTTCCATTAATTTTCCCCAGAAACCCCACCAAGGTCCCCCACTATAATTTGGGGTCACAAACGTATCAACACCATCCATTAATTTTTTCTGGTGGAGATTCCACAGGCGAAATATACACAGAACTAAACACAAATAATTCTGCAATTATCATTTGAAAATGTCAGTAAACAGCTGGGTGTCACCAGAGTACTGACAGCTGAAATGTCAAGCACAGCCAATCACAGGGGTTCCCTTAATGAATGGGGCTTTTTTGAACTAATTGCAAATTTAAAGCTAAACTACAGAAGAATAAAAACAGCACATGGTATTGCTGGGTCTTTGTATAAATGAATTAGCCCCTATGATTCATTCATTTTAGCACAAGATTTAAAAGTGTGGCTCGTAGGTGAAAACTGTGCACTAAATGTAAACAGTTGTCCTTTTGTTTCTCTTCCTATCAGCATGCTCCTTGCATTGTAGCACAA
Organism: Pyxicephalus adspersus; assembly: GCF_032062135.1. Classification (NCBI taxonomy): domain Eukaryota; kingdom Metazoa; phylum Chordata; class Amphibia; order Anura; family Pyxicephalidae; genus Pyxicephalus; species Pyxicephalus adspersus. The sequence goes on from NC_092864.1 coordinate 33,159,931, forward strand.
CTGATTGGCTCCTTGGGCAGCTTCTTCCACTCTTAGTCTGGGCTCTGCTGTGCAGGGTGTGTAAAAGGCCAATACTGGATCAGCTTGCATTTATTTGTCTGAATTAAAGAGAACCTGTACTTTTAGGAAGATGCAGTATGGCGGCTCAGAAGTTAGCTCTCTGGCCTTTGCAGCGCTGGGTCCCAGGTTCGAATCTCAGCCAGAGCATTATCTGCATGGAGTTTGCAGGTTCTCCTTGGGTTTTTGTGGGTTTTCCCTGGGTACTTTGGCTTCCTGCCACATTTCAAAAACATGCAGTTAGGTTAATTGGCTTCCCCCCAAATTGTCCTTAGACCGTATAAATGACATATGACTAAGGTAGGGACATTAGATTTTGAAGCCCTTTAAGGGACAGCTAGTAATATGACTATGGACATTATACAGCGCTGCACAATATGTCGGCGATATATAAATATCCAATTTTTCCAGACAAATGTCAAAGGAGCCAGCGATTTCAGATCAGCAATGCTATGCTTTAAATGCAACAAGGCTATTGTTAAGGGGATGCAACATGAAATGAAGACCCTGCTGCAGATAACGGGGACAGATAAAACTAAATTTTATAGAATTTAAAGAATTCATATGTGACCACAGTTCCTTTTTAATGTACGAGAACAGGAAATTCCTTTAGGAAAATGTTTATACTTAAAAGAATACATTACACAGTCCTCCATTGATTTTTCAGCACACATGACCTCTTGTTAGAGGATATTACAAAGAATTACAGCGGCCAGTCGGTTTCCCTATTCGTAACACCAGAGGCATTTCATAGGGTCATGGAACGCTGGGTGACGTTCCGCAGACATGGATGTCATTTGTGTGCAGATATTAACCCTTCAGACTGTCCCAGAGGCCTCTCCTAGTGGGTCGGTTGGACTTGTTTACAAATGAAACACAAAAGAAGATTTTGGAGCACTTTTAATACAAACGGTAAACATTCACTAAAGACAGTGGAGGCTGTTCACTTATTTATTATGGTGAACTCAATCATCCAACCACATACATACTAAAAAGCCTGAGTTTTTAGTTTTCCTTGCAGATAATTCGGTATTCTCTGAAAACTATTTTTTTTTGTCCCATCACCTCATCCATGAAGATAAGTGAAAATTCACTTTGCAAAGTGGACATGTGTTATTACACAGTCTGTATGGATCTGTACAAAATGAAGGGGTGTTGTGTGCCAATGCTGCCTGTTCTATGCAGCTTCATATAGACTTGCAGTTACAGAGATATAGTCTGAAAGCAAACTCTATCTGGATAATCATGTTGTATAAAGACCAAAAGTTCAGCGGCTAGGGAAATAAACATATACCAGATATCAAACCCTATGGACATAATTAATCCAGAGGATGGCAAAAACAAATCCTGGTACAGTTTGCTTTATCAATGGGAAAAAAAATCCCTCTTGGTCCCATGAGGCAATTGGATGTTCCCTGGATATGGTGTCTTGTCATTAATTCTTAATAGCCAGTTATATTCTGTGCTTCTAGAAATAGACCCAGCTTTTTCCTAAAGCAGTCTATAGTAGTTGCTGAAACTACTTCCTGAGGGAGCCGATTGCACATGACTTTCCATGATCAATCCCCTATTATTTAGCTGTTGAATGGACAATATTTGTATACAAATATGTAAACATTATAAATATATGTAAAATGACACGAAAACATATACACACTATGCTATATATTCCATGTGTTGTGAGGCTGCCACACCAGCCTGCTTACTAATATTATGTGGGTCCCTTTTGTACTATCAATAGAGCTCTGACCTATGAAGACATGGAATCCACAAGACCTCTGAGGTGCCCTGTGGTATCTGGCATCAAGACATTAACTGTAGATCCACTGCCTCAGCTGGCCTGCCTTTTACCCTCCAAAGTGCAACCTACTGCCTTCTCTTCCCTGGGAACTCAACTGCCCACCTGATCTAAAAGAATCCCTGACTCCTTAGACCAAATCATCATTTTCCATTGCTCCATGGTCCAGTCCCAACGCTCACATTCCTATTGTAGGCACTTTGGATGGTGGGCATGGCTCAGTGAAGTACTCTGACTGGTGTGCTACTTCTGTGGTAGGTAGCTCCTCTGTGGAATTGGACCAGGTAGGCTAGTTAAAATGACCCCCCCCCCCACCCTTCCCACTATGCACACCAATGAGCCTTGGATACCCACAACCCTCTTGTGGGTCCACTATTTGTCTTTCCTTGGACCACATTTGGTGGTCTAAAAACTGTATATTGGAAACAACCCACTTTCCATTTTGGAAATCCTATGACCCATTTGCTTTGCCACCACAATTTAGACCCAGCCACAAGTAGAATTGCTCTATCACAACCATTTTGCTACATCGGCCCACCACCTTCTTGAAACGCTTGATGCTGTTGTTGTATTCTCCTCACTCTCCAAACTGTGTTTGCAGTAACAATGAATTATTAGACACTCCCCAGGCCTAATACAGGATAACAAACATTTCCACAGAACATCGTCCATTATCATTCAGCACACTCAGCGAAAACCATAACTTATTTAGCCAATATTGCTTAAATACGACTTGCCCATGTACACCCTCCTTTCCAATGGACAATTTTGGGACAAGTTCCCCTTTCGGTTCCCTATTTCAGGGATGGTCTCTTTTAGCATTTTCTCAACAATGATGTTTTATTATGCTAAAATCAACTAGATTTTATTCAAATGAATTCGTTCATTGTGCTTTAAAAGGAACTAGAGGTTTCCTCTGGTAACTTTTAGTAAAGCCACACAGAACATAACCTCACCCAAAAAAAAAAAAACAGTTTGGGATTATATTCAGCATAATAGAGTTTATTTTACAAAGGGGCGGAGAAACTTAAAAGAATGGGAAAGTTTCACCATGAATGTAATGAATACAAAATTCAGTTTGCAAAGTATACCAATAGTGGATAAAGTATTGCATTTACAGAGCTTAATAAAAATTTTACTTTTTGACCAAGAAAGTCTTCCAGTCTTGGGCATGCCAACATTGTTTCCTTTATTTCCCTTGTACATGATTGGGTATTCTTTACAACATGATTGTTGACTTTGCAAAGATAACAATCTATTCGAGGTGCCGACACATGAGGGCCAGGGTATACTTTCTTCCAACGTGCCAACCTACCTTAAGGCTGGCATGTTAAAATCACCTTACGTTATCCATGATAGGCCAAAGAAACCTCCAGAAGGTGAGGGCAGAAATTACCAACATCCCCTTGTGTCCTCCCAAATGAGAAAGCGCAGTGATCATTCTTGTACGCCATTTCGGTTTGTCGGAGGACAGTTAAGCAGATACCTCATTTTACCCAAGACAATCAAAAAAACAATATCGGCCGACGTATATCTTAAAAAACTACAATGCACTGCTCCTGTTCCAACTGCTTTCCCATTTGTCACCCTAACACAATAAAAACTTTAAAATGGTTGTGTGGTCATCCATTATACCGGCATGTTCAGTTCTGTCAGAAAGGCTACCCTGAGAAATGCCAGGCAGCCATAGCTGAATATGGGAGGTGGCTGCAACAAGCCTGCTGAAGTCAGCAGCAGTGAAATGTGGGAAAAAAATCCAATTTTCAGGACATGCTGTGATTTGGAAAACTATATGTCATTCAGTTAGGGGCTTGCATCCAATTTAAACATTTGCTTAATGTGGACATGATGAATAATAAATATAATACTTTACATTTCTCAATTACAAACTTCTAAAATAAGAACCTAGAAAAATATAGGTTTTCAATAATCCCTTCCAACAAACTGCTGATGCAAACTTTTCACTGGTTCAATGCCAGACCGTGCATAGTTTATGATCCTTTACTCTCTGTTCTGTGGACTAGGTCATTAAAAATAATACTGAGAGCCTTGAAAAGGTTTGTAAACGTCAGATTCCCACCGATACGATATGAGCGTCTGGACAAATCCATGAGCAACAGGTTATGAACGCTTGCAGAAGTAAGGGAGGAGAGCATAGGGCGGTGTCACTTGCTTGTTCTCATTCCTCTCCATGGAACAGAACGGCGCTGTATCTATAGCACTCGTTTGTTTATCCTTCAGTCGTTTGTCACTGGAATCAATTGTGGAAGATTGTTTCCAACGATTATAATTAGGGTGTGTACACAGCCTAAGTTTTAACTTCCTGGCTGTCCTTCTTTTAGATGTGGCTGCACTAGATCACAGCTCAATTCCTAAGAGCAAAAAGTTTTTACTGTGTGGCTGATATAGATGTGCAAATCTGGTTACAAGTTTGCCACTTCTGGGTGAACAGAAGAAGTTTGCCGTATGCCCAAGAGATGCCAACTGCACACTTACCTGAAAATCTAGCATGTGTACAGTGGTGTCCCAATATCATTCAGCAATCTGCTATGGTGGACCACTAAACAACCAATCAACCAATGATGACCGCATTAAATACCTAATATAAAGGGAGCAGTGTGGTACCTCCTGCTTGTCCTCCCCCTTTCTCCTTCTATAAAGCTGAACAGTGTTGTGTGTAAAGGGCTTGTCTGTTCTACTGTCCCTTGAAATGTACACAAAAGGTTATTTCCAGTGATGGAATTTGGACGTGTGTACGTAGCTTTCGTCTACAAAGGAGACAAAGCCCATGGTAATCTGCTGTTATTTCCACACGGTCACTAAACCCAGTTTTACGAGTGTCTTGAGCATCCTCTAAAGATGAGTCACAAGCTCATCAATTAGTCACTTCCAGTGGATAAATCTGCTGAAAGCAGTAACTGTGCCTAACTCAGTGAAGCAGCACCATCCTTGTCCCCTGATCCCAGCCACTTCCTGCAGGAAACTCATTATCCTGGTCTATTTACTTCTCCTGCTTTTATGTCACAATGTTGTTCTCTGAATCTTTCAACAACACGCCAATGTTATTTAGAGAGCCGCACGGTCACCATGTGTCCCCCCAGCTGGGAGGAAGTGGGGGCATCGGAACGTGGTGTCAGAAGTCTTTGGGTGTACCTAATAAAAGAGGTAACAGAACATTAGTTCAATCCTGACTACATGAAAACCAAAGCATTAATTCTTGGTGTCACCGCAAAAACACATCGGTAAGTTAAAAGTAATAGCTTGTGAAAAAATAAAATAGTAAAATTGTAAAACCTCCTTGTGCTGCACTTTTACAGAAATTTTGCCTCCTTTTTGCTACAACTAATTGTTTCCAGTTTTCTGTGGCCACACACTTTTTTATGCCAGTTTAGGCATAATAAACCTACCCATAGGATTGGCCTACAGCCATCACGGAGGTTCATGTAGACAGAAAGTTGTTGCAAAGAGGCTGCTGTATCAGCAGTACTGAAATGCTACGAAGACCCCTGCTTATTAAAAACATTTAGGCTGGAAGGGGTTTTAGCCACCTGTCGATCTTGGAAGCATTACAAATACCCCAAAATACCTAATGTCTTTATGTCCTGTCCTTCAGCTCTACAAGAGAAGTGAACCTTGTTTTCAGAAACCAGAGAACGCATCCTTTAACAATAGCAACGCCTCTAGTAATGTTAGAACAGCCATGATTCATTTGAGAGTCACTGCCAACCATTAGTGGTGGGGTCTGTGAATTATTTCACGTCTATGGCATATTACTTGTGTCCCACTAGTGTCTATTAGTTTTGGATAGATTAGGAAAGAGAACTTGTAGCAGTTTTTTTTCTAAGACAAGATAGTGAATAGAAGCATCACTCCACTTTATTGGATTCACCATACAGTGTTAACAGACCATTTAAAATAAATAGGCCACGGGTGTTTATGCATGTGGTTGTACTAGAACACAGATAACCCATCCTTTCCTAAAGCTCTCCTCTTCCTGCTGTGTCTCTGGGACTAGAATAGGAAAAATCGCCTTTATGGGACACAAAAAAGAAATATAAGAAAGAAAGAAATCTTCCTTTGACATTTACTTGAAGTATAGCACTCCAATGTTATGCCTTTGAAAACTGACCCCGAGAAAGGGCGCCATTTAAGGTTGTTGTTGGGTACAAAATATTTTTCAGAACCATTTAGACTTCTTTTTCTCCTTTTTATTTCATTGATCTGATGTAATAGATCTCCATCTCTTGTCAGACCTCCCTTAAGGCTATTGAAAAGATAAACATAGAGCCCCCAAAGGGTGGTTCTTTGATCTGTCACAGGATCTGTAACATGAGCATGTCCATGGGACAATTTAGCAGGTACAGCCAGATAAATTATCAAAAAGTTCTTTACTAAACCATAGAAGAAACTTCTAAAAAAAAAAGTCACAATCCAAAACAAACCAAGATATTTATTCCAAAATAATATCATAGTGGACAGAGCCCGGGAAACTTTATCTTCCTGGAGATATTGGTGCATCCTATAGTGCTTGTTTGTATTGCAAATACAGCCATCTGTTATTATACGTTATTTATAAAACAACAATGTATTACAGCCCTGTACAATGGAGGGTAATGGCATATCTGCACACATAGAAAAAACAAACTATGGAGGAGAAGAGGACACCAGCCAATCAATTTAATCCAGCGTTTCACAACCAGGGTTCCTGGGGATTCTTAGATTTTATTTCCTCATTGCTCTATCAGGTCAATTACCACTGACACCAATGATCTTTTTGGCTATCTGTAAGGGTGACATTCTACCCAATTGCCAGCCATGTAAGAGGAACTCTTCCCATTGATCATCACACTAATGTACTGTGATCTGTGGATATAATATTTATAGTCGGGGTTCCCTGAACACCTCAAAGTTATTTTAAGTGATTCCCCATGTTAAAAGGATCAAGAAAGGCTGTTCTAGGCTCAAATCCAAACTCTTAAGCCGCATACACATGTGCAATAATAGTCGTTTGAAAGGATCTTTCACGATCCTTTCCAACGACTATTATTGCACGATGCATGAACGAGTGCTGTACATACAGCACCGCTCTGCTCCATGCAAAGGGGAGGGGGAGAACGACGGAGTGGCACCCCAGTGCATGCTCCCTCCCTTCCCTTGCGTTACGATGGTTAGTCATCCATGGATCTGCCAGGACGGTTGTTCGGACGATGGGCGACTGGCGCTGTACACACGACAGATTTTTGCCCGATATCGTTCCCGAGCGAGAACCGTTGGACTCGTGTACGTGGCTTTAGGCTTGGTTCAAAGAAGATCCACTACCAATTTAGCACTAACCCAAATCCACTTGATTTTGTTAAATAAGGAATCTGCAGGTCAGAAGCCCCAAAACACTGCTCATACACACTTGTACAATATTCTGCCCTTTGGACAGTACACAGTGGTGATTTTGTGTAAAATGATTACATGCTGTAATGTTTTTTCGCTCAGACATCATTCTCTACAATGCTGGACCAACAAAACTACATAGTATGTACTTTAAGGGTCCATCAACAGTCCCAGCCTTGGAGAAGAGAAGTGTGTTGACTTAGAGGAGAAGGAAGGACACAGTAAGTAAAGTCCTTTTTGATATTCAGAGTGACATAAATGATAATTTTACCAGATAGCCAAATCATTTCAGGCGTTAAGTTGTGAGCCCACCGTACTATATCTTTATACGATTTATAGCGATACTAAACCCAGTTATACTTGCCCCTTCCCTGTCTGTTTGCAGGTGCCACATCTTCTTCCTTCTCTTCCTTGTTGCGATCTTCAGCCATCTTGATTGGCCAGGGCGAGGTAATTCCTGCGCAGGGAATACCAGGCTGTTTTGCAGGTACAAATTTTGACAGCTATAGGGAGCGATCAGGTAATAATGTCTATTTGCAGATGGGACATTGTTGAACCCTTTCTGCCCGATCTCAAATTTTTAACATGGAACTTTAATTCTGCTTTTACTTCTCATTTTTGCCCCTCGGTCCTACTCCAAGGTTTTAAGCATCGCCTAGCTGATGGGCAACAAATCTGAAAACGGTTTAGGTAAATTGGTATAAACAATACTGTAGAAAAGCAAGGAAGTCAAGTACATGCTGCTCAACACCCTTCTATAAACCTAATACTTTGTTTGTGATGGACAAAGCATGAGTTCACTTCAAAGTTACACCAACATTCTTGCTGCGATAAACGAATAAAAAAAACAACACAAAGGCTGAAAGATAAGTTCTAGGCAGATACAAAAGAAATAGTTGAATGCAGCTCTGTAATCATTTCTACAATCCTTAATATAAGACATCCTCTTAGTCTGTAAGCTCCTCTGGGCAAGGTCCTCTCCGTCCCTGCATCATTGTCTATATCTGTCTGTCATTTGCAACCCCTATTTATTGTACAGCACTGTGCAATATGTTAGTGCTTTATAAATATTAATAATGAATATATATAATGCATACATTTTTGGTCAGCAGTGAAAGGAACATGGAGCGGCATGTTCCCCATTAAATCTATTTTTTACTCCTTCTTTACGTAATGTACCCAGCAGGACTTCTAACAAGGCTTTAGGTTACCATTGGAATATACAGGTCAGCTTTACCCAGTAAATAAGAACTCTTGTGTCATGAACATAATCTTTCAATGCCTTCCTTCCTTAAATTGCTTTCCTCACGAGAGTGAAAGCAGACTTGTAGTAAGTGAACTGAAAAATAATTTATAGCCATTTCCCACTCAGAGTTTACTAGTTCCTCTTTTGTGAATAGGGAAAAAAATATTATTATAAAAAAGTATTTTTAGTGCATAGACATTTATTTTTATATTCACATTGAATTCAATTATTGATGTGAATATTTACATTTAAACTTTAATTAAAAGACAAGATTTGCATTTTCTCCTTTCTGTGGTTTCCTGTACCTCAGACATTCTAATAAATTCCCTCCCTAAATGATGTGCTGAAATAAAATAATTGTTTTCAATTAGTCTGAGCAGACTGGTAGGGTTCCTAAGGTCTGGTACACACAAGGAGGTGTACATAACCAACAATCTGATATAGGCAAGGAGAGGGGAGACTATTCAACAGGCTCAGACTTATTCCAAGATGACAATGCCAGGATTCATCAGGCTCAGATTGTGAAAGAATGGTTCAGTGAGTATAAGATGACATTGTCACACATGAATCGGCCACCAGAGTCCAGACCTGAACCCCATTGAGAACCTTTGGGATGAGCTGAAGAAGACTTTACACGGACTCTCCCAATCAATAGAAAAATTAATGCAGCTCTGGAGAGATATAAATGTTGTGGCATTGTATAAGCTTATTGATATCAAGGTAAACGTGTGTCTTATTTAGAGGTAAAGGCGTTCCAATGACATAGTATAGGCTTTTTTTGGCCAGGCAGTGCGTAATATACACAAGGTTGTTATATATAACACATGCAGTATGCTAGAAGTGAGTCATTCAGATTGAGCTTTGAGCTCTTTTCACTTCAAAGCGGTGATGTCACAAAGAAAATATCTGAGCAAGGTATGACAAACCAATGATATCTCCAGTTTTTACTATTCCATTGGACGCTCGTTCTCACCTCAAGAATGTGAGTCACAATGATTACAGAATAAACATCTGGTTTCTCACTTTTCTCTTTTTTTGTGGGTTTTGAAGAAGTGGTAGACTGGATGATGGCATAATGGACAGCATGAGTATAATTAGTGGTGGGTTGGCAGGTAGACCAGATTTCCGTTTCATGATTATTTTTTGACTCTTCCCAACCTAATGTGACTATCTTGAATTCTTCACTCAGGACACAAACCACATCCTGCCTATTAGGAATTGTCCCAGGACTTCATCAGAGACACTCCCGGGAAAATACAAGGGAATGCACTCACCCTATGTCTGGACTTTGGGCTGGAAATCCCGGAGTAGGAGTATTTCGTGAATAATGACCTCTTAGCACGAGGGTCCGACTGTGGAATGCAAGGCATCCCTTCTTATAACATTCCCACATCTGGAAACAGCTGGTCTGTTGCAATGCAATACATACGTCTATAGCCATATACAATCACCACCTACAGACATTCTAGGCTTTTGTGTTATGTTTTGTATAGTCTTTGTGCCTCAAACCATTCAAAGCAAAGTGGCAGAATCTCCTAAATCAACCCAAACTCACTTATACTCAACTTTGCTGCCCTCTTACATTGGAACTACTGCAGAACTTCAGATTTTTTGGGGTATGGAGTAGCATGGATCCTCTTCTTCTAATGTTAGGAGGTATGAGAGGAGGCAGCAGTAGACAAACTTATTTGGCAAATCAAATTTCTGATTTGTGAGCAAGATTCTTTTTTGGCAGACTATTTCTTTGTATAGTCTGCCAGAATACAAGCCCAGGTCCATATCTTGTTCATGAACCTACAAGTGACCCCCCCCCCCCCACTGTGCGTTTTTTTTTAACTTTTAAAAGGTCAAACCTACAAGAGGGACAACTAAGGAGGAATGAGAGACAGATGGATTTGGTTCCTAAAATGGACAACCTCTTATAATGAGGAACAGTTGGGAGCTGTGGATCTGTGCAAACATTATCCATATTTCGAGCATATGTTGTGTTTCAATAGAGTGCGATGACCAGCTCACCTAACTTCCCTCCAGTCACTTGGTATAAATAAATAGGGAGTCTACAGACATTCCGAAAAAATGTTTAGAACCTACCACTTATTTTTTGATTTTGATATAGCATAAAAGTCAAAGTTTGTTTGATCCTTACCCAAAACTGAAAATGTCCCAAAATGCAAGTCTTTGCTTGTAATGGAGGAAACTTTCTAGGTGCAAAAACCCAATAACCCAACAAAACTCCACTGAGCTATCAAGATCTTAACACATATTGTAAGGACACACAACTCTCCACTGATGCAATAATTAATTCATTTCTGTTTTTTATTACAGAAGTGATAGACACAACAGGAGAGGAAGCAGAAGAAATGCGCAATAAAAGTTTGTATTACAAGAATTTACCATCAGCTTTATCCTATAATTAATTTGCTTCAACCTTACCTGTCCATAGTCGCTGGTGAACAGCACCTCGATGTCATTGCTGGAGGTGACAGTGGCAGGCACCAAGCTTCCATTTACTACAAGCCATACATGGCTGCCCTAAAAAAGAAAAAAGGATTTAATTCACCAGAAACAGCTAAACAAATTACTCTAAAGTATAACCTGCACTTGTCAATGGAAAGTCTGTCTGCATTTGTCAACTACACATGGCAAACTTGGAACTAGGAAGTGAGATAAAGAGATGTTCAAAAGAAGAAAAACACATAGGAATCTACCTAATAAACCAATGAGAACTCTATGAATGGTCCATAAAATCAGGCCATGGTTGGGATGAACCTTCTACTATAGCAGAGAGTGGATTGGAATATCCACTCAAACAAAGTGTCCCAAAGCAGCTTCAGTGCCATGTTTATTATTTAGTCCTTTTATTGTGCATTTGAGCCACAGATTGTCAAATGTATGCATAGCAATCACAGGGTTTACAGAATGAGGTTTGGTAAGACCAGAAATAGAGACAACCAAAAAAAGGCAAGAAGGATAAAGGAATTTGGTTCCAAAGGAGAGGTAACCCCACCAGCCATGGGAGCCATGTTTGTGGTATTTGGTCATGGGAAGCACTTTAACTTAGGCTTAAGAACAGCTAATGGGTTTGCTTTAAGCAGTTCTTTTGCATGTGAATCCAACACTGAAACATTGAAAAGCATTTCCCCTTTAACCCAGTGTCTGAGTGCCAGCCAGCCTTTATCTTTATGTTCAAGGGTTATCTTTTAAGAAGGTTAGATGATAAGAATGATCATATGGAACATTGTGCAGATAATAGGCTGACAGTTCCTAACAGAAGCAATAATACTACAAAAAAAAAAAAAAAAAAAAGAATAAAAATTGAATTGAACAGACAGTGTTTCCTGGCTAACATCAGAATTTCTATTAGACTTTGCCATCGCCTCCAGTTCCATTCTGTCCTCAACAATTGTTGTAAATGACATATCATTGGGAAAATTCTCAGCATGTGGTCAGTGGCATCCTGGGGAGCTTCAGAAAACGGGGCAATAATTTTATTGCCATCACCCCACCATCTGACAACAGAACACCCAGACACAGACAGGGGACGCGTCCTTTAGGCTATATGCCCATTCATATCTAGGTGTTACTGCAGTGCATTGTCACCGCTGGACTGATCCCTCTATGACAATGGCTCACAAATGCAGATAGTATTTCCTCTCCGGCGCAGTCAGGATGATTGTCACCTGTGGGGATGAGCTGAAAGAGTGATTGGCAGTCGGTCGCCGGCATGTACAATCCATCTGTGCAGAATAAGCAGCAAAGGAAGAGGATCAAAAAAAAAAAGAAAAAAAAAAAAGCTTTTTATCTACCAATTTCTGAGCGAGAAGCAAATTGGCCCAAAATTGTAGACGCTATGCCTAAATAATTTACGATGTCATATGTCTTGTACAGCAAAGTTCCTCCGACATCATCCCACTGGGACTTTACTCTTCAGAACCAAAATATCCTTTCGGATGTAGCTAATTTTAGCTAAATCCATATTTATTAAGAATAAAGACAGTCAGATAACTCAATGTTTCCACATTTTGGGTTGAGTGGGAAAGGGTTAAGATTTAGGAAACATGCAACCCGACTGGTGAATTTTTCCCCACTCTTGTGTTTTTGTGACATCTCTACCAAAATTTTCTACAGAAAGACACAGCCAGTAGTAAAAACCATTGTTCAGGTTGTTACCTCCCCTCTACACAACATGGATTTTTATTCGTAGATTGTTAGCAATAAGAATATTCATTTTTAACTGTTGAAGGTTGGACTGGCCCACCAGGCAGTTTTGTCAAAAACGTCCGTAATGCCCAACGATATAGCCCCAGCATTAGTTTTTTTTTTGTGCCATATTGGGGTGACTGGTGGACCCGTTGCCCTTCTTCTCACTTCCTATGGTGGTCCCCAGACAGACCTAAAACATACCTTATGTTCTGCCGTTTATGCAAGCTTCCCTATCTTCCCTGATCATTCAATACAATACCTGCACTAGACAAGGCCACTGAATAATTATACTGCAATGAACAATCACTCCTGCCTGTCACTTGTTCCAGTTTCCTATCTCCACAAAAAAGAAAACCTCCCCAGAGGCCTTTTCTGTGTGTCCAAACTCTACAGGATTATTACAGTTAATTAGATTAATGCACCTAGGCACTGCTCCGCCATTGAGAACATAAGTCATTGAGCTAATAGTGGCTACAGTAATAGATACAATATGCATGCACCTTTCCATGTTATAAATATTAAATAAAACTGCAGGCTATTCCAGTCAAATGGCAAAATTAGAATGAATTGCACAAAAAAGAAAAATGTTGCCAATTTGCATTCACACATTTTTGTGCTGAAGATTGACATCTTTATTCAGCATCCACAACCCATCCCCCCTGTTTGGGGACACACAATAGAAGAAGTAGCAGCCCTCCTAGGTGTACAGCGGGAAGGAAATCGGTTACATCACTTGTGATCCTCCCAAACACACAGCCTGAAATGACATTCCTTTGTATCCGTCACATATGGTAGAACACTGGAAGATGCATTCATTCCTATGTTTAGGCTGGGAGGGTGCTGTGGGGACGATGGAGGGATTAATCAAGCACAAATTGTGTGGAGGCCCAGAGACCATAGCAAATTGTCCAATTCTTCACACGGTGGGGGTTTACGGGTACATGCTGGGAGGCGGCAGGTACACCGAGTTGGTGGGGAGGGAGGTAAGAGTGAAATATTATGTATGCAATCATTTCTTGTTTTAAATCACCAGTAAAATATTGCAAGCTCTGTATGAAGTCCCATAGGAATGAGCCGCCACGTGACGGAAGGTCTACACAAAAAAAAAAAAAAAAAAAAGAAAAGAGGTTTCTCCTAACAAAGATGAGTGCTGACTGTAAACAAAGAAACCATTTGGTAATTTCATGCAGATTTCCATTAGATTAACTAATGAATGCATCATTGCAATATACCACCCATGCCATATAGATATGCATACAAAAATTCTCAGTGGTGGGTTGTCATACAATTGATTGGGTTTGTGATTGAAAAATGCCAGAAAATTGTCATGTTTATGAGAAGCATGGGGATCCATAGCTGGCTATGTACAGGGATGTTCGATAGAGCGTTCATTTCTTTTTTGGTTGTAATTGCAAGAAAGTGTAATTAGGCTGTCGATTGGTACCCCACTTTTGACTTCACAACGGATTAAATTTTGATAGCTAAATCAAATGATCATACCAACTGATTACAATTATATTTGCCATTTCTAGTGCATGGAAAATCAGTGCTACCAAACTGCTCAGCGTCAGCCCCATTTATGGTCTATTGCTAAGATGCCAAATGTAGCATCCCACCCAAGGATGCAGCTCAGGGGTTTGAGAATTTGCAAACTCACCGCCAGCCTGCCTATAGCCCAACGGGGTAAACCACACCAATCCAATAATGGTATATAACTTATCCATTTACTAGCCTCCCCAAAGAAGACCAGTGCTCCATAGACATGAGCTTTAGTGGCTTAGTGGCTGAATTGGTTGATCAGATCTGAAGTCTATAAGCACCATTAGGACCCCTAAACTGCTTCTGCATTCCCTTCCATTCAAACCTTTCAATTTTTATTGCAAAAAAACAGACACGGTGCTGTAATTGCTGCCCGACTGGTTTCATGGTGATGCCAGCACTTCATCAAGACACCTGTGATAGAAAGGTCCATCATGTCCAGTTAGTGTAACAGGCTGTGAAATTACAGCGACTCAGCAGCTTGGGGAATGGCTGGTTGGAAAAGTGGGTCAGTGGCAGGCAAGTTGAATTTAATCATTTCCAAGTTTTATTTTATCAGCTTTATAGCGCTAAAACTTTCTGCAGCTCTGTACAATAAAGCTACGTACACACGTCAGATTTTTATCGCCCGATAATCGACATCGGCCAATTATCGGGCGAAAATCTGCCGTGTGTACAGTCGGTGTCGTCCATCGTCCGGACGACCGNCCTGCCGGATCCACGGACGATGGACGACAGCCGATCCTAATGAAAGAGAAGGGGAGAGCGCGCAGCAGGGTGCCGCTCCGTCGCTCTCCCCCTCCCCTCTCCATAGAGCATGAACGGTGCTGTATGTACAGCACCGTTCATGGATCGTGCACTCCCTTGTCGTTGGAAAGGATCGTGAAAGATCCTTTCCAACGACACAAATTTCAAGTGTGTACACAGCTTTAGAGTACATCAGACTATTTGCAGCTTACAATCTTTTGTGTCTACAGCAGTCACAAGTAGAAGATGCAAACTCTATGCAAACCAAAATCAATATAAGTCAAACCCAAGCCCCCGTTCTGCAAGGTAAGGCAAATTTATTATGCTCTTGACTCATTGGTTCTGTAAATATTTTGTTTTACAAAACTGCAATTAGTGCTTTTGTCCAGCGCCTGTCCAGCTAGAGAAACACTGTACTATGTAATTATTGCATGGGTCTGTAATTGTAAATCTGGTTTCATGGCTGAACAGGCAGATTCCAGCATTTAATAATAAGAAAAGGTCCTTAATACGGGGCAACATCCTCTATGTCATTACCTATTTGTCTAAAGAACCCAGATTGTCTGACTCCATGGCGTCTCTGTGACAGGTACACTTCAACATTTTATAACACACAATAACAGAGGAATTGTGATTAGAGGTTTACCTCTCCTATAAAAGCCTCAGACCTATCTTGGAACAGACAGTGACCATAAATGGCTGGAAAAAAAAATACAACCTCAAACAGATGTGACAAAAGGACGTGCTGACCACCCCCAACTTCCTCCCAAATGTACAGTGACCACAGACTGAAGACACGTGAGAACTGCCAGTGCTCCACCTGTAATGATGGACAGCCAACATAATCCATTGGGGAAAAAAAAAATAAAACAATATGTATAATATATGGTTCATGTTTCTATACAGATTGCCATATATGAAGGATAAAATGGACAACACATCTTTGCAGCGTGCATTATGATGCATGGTAATGTGTTGTGTTATAGCAGCCTGCATGTGCATGTAGCATTTTTGTAAAAAGTATGATGCCCGGTGCTACAATGCACATCCATACACATGGTGCATCGAGGATCCATTATAAATTCATGTGCATTGAGGGTTACCACTATGCAGCAGTATGACCATGAGGCATTTCAAATTACTGCATGTGATTTGCTATTGTGGTGCATTAATTTGCTGAAAGTGCAAGATTAATTGTACATCAGGCTCACAGAATTTAGTGATAAAAATAACAATTTACAGCCCCACTATAATAACAGTATTTATAAAACAGCAACATATTATGCAGTGCTGTACAATAAATAGGGGTTGCAAATGACAGACATATACAGACAGTGACACAGAAGGAGGCGAGAACCCTGCCCTGAAGAGCTTACAATCTAGAAGGTGAGGGGTGGGGGGGGGGGTATCACACATTAGGAGGGAGATATGAAATGGTAGTGAGGGTTTAAAAGTCAGAAAACAGGTAGGCAAGTTTAAAAAGATAAGTTTTGGGGCTCTTTAAAATGAGCAGAAAAGTAGGAAAAAGCTGAATAGGACGTGGAAGACCAATCCAGAGAGTCCGGGCAGCTCTAGAAAAGTCTTGGAGCCATGTATGAGATGGGGTAATGAGTGAGGAAGTCATTGGTAGGTCATTGGAGGAGCGAAGAGAGCGGCTAGGGGAGTATTTTTCTATCAGGTCAGAAAGGTAGGTGGGATTAGAACGGTGGAGGGTTTTGAAGCAAAGCACATGAGCTTGAAGTTTATTCCAAGGTGCAATGATATTTAATGTAGAAACCTGCAAAGATAGGCAGCAGAAGATGAGTGGTGGGAAGAATGCATAAGTCTGGCTGCAGCATTTATAATTTACATCTTCGCAATGTGCATTAAGCAATATGATGCATGCCAATGTGGGTTGTGTTACGGCAGACTGCAAATGCATTTCTGCAAAACTATGATGCATTTCAATTCTCTATGCACATTATGAATGGATGTGCATTGTAAACATCCATTTACAAGGTGCATAGAGAATCTATTATACATTCATGTGCATGGATGTATATGACCATTTGGCATTTTAAAATTACTGCACATAATTTGCTATTGTAGTGGTCTTAGTTCATTAAAGGTTCAAGATCGATTGTACATTATCTGTGCATTAGCGCAGTTTGTGGGCGTTCTTGTATCAGATTTAATGGAACTGGCCACAGAAGCCTAATGGGCACAGTACCATTCATAAGTTAGCCGGGCCGAGATGTAAAAAGCACAGAGACAAGAACCGTTTTATAGTTTGTGGTGCTTGGATTACAGAGAGCTGTATTTTGGAAAGGACAACACAGGGATAGATTAAACTAGACCCCTAGGAACTAACCTCTAAATAACCCTTAAGTTTCCCCTTCTTTGAACCTTGACCCCCCCCCCCCCCTTCTCATGAGAAGGTAACAAATCATGGATACAACTGGGAGAGCATTGCCACCCTATACCAAAGTTCTAAAAGGCCCATTATGGCAGGATCGCAGAAAATATTGCTGCAAATCTAGACAGATAAAAAAAAATCATTCTATCAATTTGATACCCTGTGAGATTTGATATATAGGGTATACATATGATAACTCAAATTGCCCTACCCCTAACCAACCAGGTAAGAAAAATGGATAACCACAAACTCAAACATTCTAAATGTAGCATTGGATATATTGGCAATGAACAAACCCTGCACTTAAGATCTGGATCCTCTAGGTTGAAAATAATGAATATGGTACAGCAGAGGACAGGATAGAGCTATATCAGTTACAATGACATAATCCATCACAACCAATGAATAGAATAATAACTCTACTGGCAATAGACAGCCCGTGATACATTTACGCACAAACTGTGGGCATGGACCCTTTATTAGATTTGTGACACAGACAGTGAATCATTCCATTATCTCCGGGAAGAATCTGTTTGGGTCTCTTGCACATTGTTTGCTGGATAATGACGGAATACAGAAAATCATTTTAGTTGCATTGACACAAGCGGCTTTAGACTTTTGTCATGCTGTCACATTCTGCATCTTAAGAAAAAGAAAAAAAAAAACACGTCCTACGGTATTCACTGGAATGCAGCAAAATTACCCAACACTCATCATAAAACATGTTTGGGTCATCAGATACACACATCCACCATAATGACCACCTCATTTAGAGAGACTGTCCCTCTTTTGCAAGTAAAACCTCCTGTCCCTCTTTCAGTGAACACAGGATTACTGTGTTTTTGGCAATAATGCAGATCACAAGACTAACAATCCCCTGTTCTTGCTCAGTTTATAGAGATGGGCAGCAAATCAGCCTAAAGTGCCCAAGGCATTGGAGCCAAGCTCTGGGGTCATTTGATCTTCTGCTCTTCAAAGAGAAAGATTGTTAAACATTTATCACCATTTATCATGACACAATGGGGGGCTACAAATGACGACATTCTGATGAACATGAATTGCAGCCACAGGCATTAAGGATATAAAGGTATTTATGAGGATTAACTGAACACATTTACAAAAGAGGCAAAAGAAGTTTATCATTAATACATTATTGTAATACATTAGTTTTTTGACTGTAGTGACAATTTAACTAATAAGCTAGCTTCGGTAAAATTTATATTTCTTTCCCTCTCCGTGCCTCTTTGGCTCATTTACTAATTTGATATTTAAATCATATTTAAAGCAAACCTATCAGCACATTTTGAATATGATATATGTATAAGGGTGGCTAATCCATTTACATTTTCAGGAAGACACGTCAGCAGATCTCACGTCTATGCAGTGCAAGACTGGGTGACATGAGACAGGAAAAAACAAAATGTGGCCGTGCCTGTTGTGCCGTTTGTGCCCCAAAGACAGAGGCCAGGACAGTGCAGGACCTACTGGACTCTGTTTCAGAGGGTTAGAGGACTTTTCACCTGTACAGGTAACTGTTTTTTTTTTTAGAGCATCTCATAACTTACTATTGCAGATCACTTATTCCCACCTAATACAGAGGGCTCAATTTAGTAAAGCTCTCCAAGGCTGGAGAGGATACACTTTCATCAGTGTACAAGGGTGATCCAGCAAACCTAGTATGGATTTCCTAATTGGTATTTGTTTGCTAAAGTTTTCAATACTGGACCAGATCCATTCCAGATTCACTTATGAAAAGTGTATCTTCTCCAACCTTGGAGAGCTTCAATAAATCAGGGCCAAAGTCTCAGACCCAATACAGGATCAAGAAATCAAAAGGAACGCTCAGCATGGCAGCCAGCCAGCCAGCATTTTCAGCAGTGGCATTTCCTAGATTTCTTGGACAGGTAGATAATATTCAACTTATCTCTCATACCTGTATAATTCTAATGGATCAGATGTTCCACTTGCCCAATGATTTGTATTCCTGTCCTTCTACTTTTTACGTGTAGCAAATTGTCAAGGTTTACTGCATGCTCCACTGACGTGTTCCACTTGCAGCACGCTGTGGTTGAACATGGTTGTGCTGTGATTGGGTTGCAGTTAATGCTAATAGACTTGGAAACCCTTGCGTGCAGCGAGCAAACAATGGATTGGTCAAAAGCTAACTGCACTGTCCCCCTGCCCGCATGATTGGACACCTTACAAAAATTTTTGTTTTATAAAAGTCATGGAAGGCATCGCCCAATGTGCTTCTTCTACTTGCCAATAGTCGCATGTCAATCCCTTCCTTTTACAATCCACGTGAACCCTCCCCTTACATAACAGAGCTCCATGCTTTGGCAAGAAGAGAATTACAACAAAAAAGCAGTGTTGAAACCCTACTGTTGCAGAAACATGGACGTTAATGTTCTAGGCAATGTGCCGAATCGCAATAATGCCAGACAGATTTGAACACAGAGGGATGTTTGAAATAGCAGTTTATCATTGCTGGTACATAAAAGATTTTAGGATGTCAAAGACGAAGAGCTTCCTTTAGCATGGGAGGGGCAGACGGATAATGTACATTTGTTTCCCATGAGTCCTGACCTCAATAATATCTTACTAAGTGATCCCCCCCCCCCCACCACCATCACCATTTCCTTCCACTGACTCAGCAATAGGCCCTCCTGCTGATTCTATGTCCACATTCCTGTTAAACATCTGATGGGGCTCAAATAGTTAAAACCTGGGAATTCGGATCTTGGCCTGACTCTGGACCATCCCCATGAGCATGCAGAGCCTAGAACAGGCAGGATGGGTGTTGAGGAAATGTACAGCGTTGTATGCAATTCTTTATTCTCTACGGGAACTAGGAGAAGGATTTCAAAATGCTTTCTCATTAAATAAAAAAAGTTCTACCTTGTGGGCTAAATTCTAAGAATGCTTAAAGAGACCCGGTCCACCTATTTTAAGAATTTGTATGCCAATGGATGGTAGACTAGCTGGCACCAAAGTTTACCCAAAACATGTGAACAATGCTTGGAAAGCTGGCATCATACCATAAAATCCTATACCATATAAAAAAGAGATCTTCCACCAATATCTCATACAGAATGATAAAATAATTTCAAACAATTTTCAACATTTGTAAATCTGCAACTTTTATAATACTGCAAATAAAGTATTTTTAGGCAGTAATTGTGATTGTACTCTGGTGTGGTCACCCCTTCATATAGATTTCCAATCACTTGTAGCTGTATAAAGTATAATGCAAGCATGTTAAGGAAACCCTAATAGCTATGCAGCCATAAATGGAATGCATGAAGACAGGGAGTGGCTGCCAAGATGTTGCAGGAGATCCATGTAATGAATGGATGAAAACTGGGTACAAATATACACTGAGCTCTAGCAGTCTGAAGAAAATTGCAAGCAAGAATGTATGACTAGATTTTTTAGCTATAAATAGTATGCCTATTCAGCAATAAAAAGCCTGCTTTTTTTTATTTTTTTATTTTTGTTGGGGGAATAAGGAATTCTAGATTAAGTGTTAACAGGCAATTTACAGACAAGTATGTTAGGCTGCAAAAGATTAAAGGAATTTATAGCGACCTTCTGAAAATGTCCTGGATGTCTGTGGATTCCAATCTTGGAGCCACAGACATGGAACAAGCATTGGAAACTTCCATATTGCAATCTTGGCAAGCTTCTTATGCTTTTGAATTGTAAGCTCCACTTTTAGAATCTATACACTAGCACGGCCCACTCCAAAGCTACACACACGCTAGATAATAGTCCTCCAAGACAAAGAATTGCGATGCAAAAATCTAGTATGTGTATAGCGGCCCCGTTACATCATTTAACAAGCCACAGGGTGGATCACTAAACAGCAAACCGGGGACAACAGCTGCCATTTCCAAAGCTGGAGAATGCAGCAGGGTGCCCGCCATTGGTACACCCCCTTCCGCTTTCCATAGAACAGCAATGGTTCATTCTAGTGTACAATCACAAAAGATCATTTTGAGTGATAGAGCTAGTAGTGTGTGTATATGGCTTTAGAAGTAGTACCCAAGCTCCCCTATTTAATGTACAGCGCTGCGTAATATGTTGGCGCTATATAAATCCTGTTTATTAATAATAATAATAATAATTATATCTGCCAAAATCAAATCCAAGATGGCGGCAACCAGCTTTGTAGGTCTACACAAAGAAAGCTTTTACTTGTAAACAACAACAAATAAAACACAGTGAATGAACGCAGTAAAAGAAGATTTTTGTTGAAATGAATGGTCTTTCCAAGAGCTCTGCCTTAGCATTACCAGCATTCCAAATACTGCTGCGCTGTCAGAAGCCAAAAACCGGCACACTGCTACAGATTGACCTTAGCCTAATTTCAGATAAACTGAAGCCACAATTGACATCATCCACCAATGGAATATATATCAGCGTGACAACATGTAAAGGGCAGCGAGACAGCAGGACTGCACAGCCATAATACGTTTGCTGCTTTTATACCAAAACACAGTATGAATAATAGATGATCCGGCTGGCAGGACTCAGCTAATGGAACAGAAAGCCTGGGGGAGGGGGACAGGGATGGGTAAAAATGGGGATATTCCCAGGGAGGACCATACAAGAGACAGGACGCGCAACCCAGGGACAGTTCCAATGTCATATCATTAACTCCATGTCTTCCAAGCAGATGCATAAAATACATAGAACAGGAGGCATGAGGCAATATTAGTAAAAGTGGAAAGGTGTAATTTACAGGGGGGAGGAGGAGGCAGATGGAAGAGGAAGACAGTAATTCACCAGAATAAATGCTAATCAGAAACTTGTAATGTGCTGATCTCTCTAATATGTGTGCAGCTTAACCCTGCAGCTGCTGAAGAAGAACCGATAGAGGATTCCCATGGATTCCATATATTTAAAACCTTTGGAAAAGTAGGGAAAATTAGAACTCCATTAGGTTTTTAATGCCAAGTGCTTCTCTGCTGGAAAGATTTGCCCTCGCTTTGTCCTGGTGACCACACTTGATGGGCTGAAATTGAGAACCAGTGCAACATTTTGACTTGTCAGATAAACCTTTCAAACATTCCATTGAGTCTATAGGACAGGAAGCAAAGGGAAATCTTCTAAATGAGGATTGTATGTGTATTTTAGTGTACCCAAAAGTTCACTTTAAGCCAGCTTTAACTTCAAATGGGAATGATTGGATCATGTTTTATATTTCCAAGAAATGTAATAAAATTTATAGCCAGGCTTTTTAGTGGGGCTTCGGCATAGCACTTTACTTTCACTTTTTTTCTTGTCAGATATACATTGAAAAGAATTAACTACAAGTAAATCTTGTGTTTTAACAACATAGCAAATCCTAGCTGTCAAATTGACAGCGAGGATTTACTTTGCAGCAGATGTTTAGAATAGTGGTGTTCCGAGGATGGAAAAATACAATTATTACAATGTCTTTGGTGAAATATGTGCAAATCTAAAAGAAGGCCATGTCATCTACCCATGACATTAATTAAAGCAACCTTGCAAACAAAAAGCCTAATAAACTTAAAACATTGCTTTTATGGGTTGTATCAATCTGCAAATAAAAGAGAATGGTCCATATAGATATCCCAGCAGTTCAACCAGTTGAACCAATTGGCTGAAACTCTCAATTTCCGGTATACATGTAGGTCGAGGATCAATGACTCATGCCATCTCTTACTCATCTTGTTTTAAAAGGTGACCAGCTGGGTTCAAGGGTCTCTGAAGCGTATTTCCTGTGCTATAGAAGGATGTATTATTACAGCTTCCCAAACAGCTGCCATCATACTGCCAGACCCCAAACATGCTGCTCATTACATGGTTTATAGATACGGGAATGTGTACACATTTTAAAAGATAAGGTCAGGTGGGCAATTCTGCAGATGGTACGGGACCCACGGTGCTAGATAAAGTCTGTGCTTGGATGACCTGGAAACTTAGGGAATCTCACCAGTAAGCAAAGGGCGTCCAGCTGAACCAGCTGGTATTGAACCAAGTCCATTAGAAAAAGTAACTGGCCTCATCTGACCCCAGCCTTAGGTTGATGTTACATGAGTAATTTTTTAAACGTTACAGAAATGTGCCTCTTGGATTCATGTCACACTTGTAAAGTTGTTGCAGCTTTATTACAAACACCAAGACAGAGAGCGCTCGAGAGACTTCCCTGAGTTATAACTGCAGAACAGGACAACACTGGATTTCTCACAGGGTTAACATATTTGCTTACATTTATCAAACAGATATAACAAAATTAATTTTTTATTTATGTTTTTTTACCAGTCTTCTTCAAAAGGAGAAGGCAGGGGGAGTTTATTACTAGGGTTTACATACACTTTAATTTCTCAAATCCTGAACCAAGGAAATCAAATATGCAAATACTGACTTCCAGCTCCCAAGTCTGAGCTCCTTCCTGCCCTCCTCCCCTACACATAAATATTACAGCTGTAAGAATGTCTGTGGAGTCAGAGCTGCTGAGTAAGAAGTAATTCTTGGGTACTTAGAATAGGATTGAGCAAGAACATACCCACTCCTAATGAATTTATATTGTAATGCGATAATACAATAGGTTAACATTTTCCATTTCACGGATAATAGTCATATTATAGCAGTCCGCCGCTATAGGATTAAAGCCCAGTGAGTATTTGTTTCACCAGCGTGAAGTCCAGCTAAGCTATTAAGCATACAGAATTATAATACGGATTATACATTACAAAAAGAGCTTTCATATGACTTTTAATATGTTTGGACGCATTCCATTATCTGTGAAAACATTGAACGACCAATGATCTCCAATACAGTTTGATTATGCATTCAAAATTCACTTAGTTCATGACTTTAATTCATGCAGTTATTACATTATTTTGTGCTTAAATAAACGTTGATCCAGATTATACATTACTATTTTATTCTGTACATACATTCCCAGCAGATTCGTCATGAACCCCCCACCCCGAGAATGTTATTCACAACATCTCAGTGTTCAATGTGCACGTCCTGCACACTCAAATCACCCAGTCTGTGGATAACACCTAATTGAGGACAATTCCCTTTATTTCCCCAGCAGATTATCTGCACATCACCCTCAGATGTACATAGTGCTGGATCACGCACAAAGCATCCTGCGCTGTCCACGTATACTCCTACCAATTGCTGTTCTTTAGCACAATTCCTCAAGCTTGAGGGGCATCAGTATATGAAGAGTAAAATTGGACTGGTTGGCCCAGTGTCAGATAATCTAACTGGATACGGGGGTTTGCTGGGTGTCTTCTGCCAGCTGCCTTGGTGAGCACTAGATAAAATCTCTAAGTAGGGGTTTTATTAGTCATTTAGATTGACATGAATACAATGCAATATTCCCCCCAGAATTTGAGCTGGGTGGGAGGAAGCTGTAGATGGGTGGTGGCCCCTGTATTGTGATCCAGCTTTTCAGTTACCAGCCAAAAACAGCCGAGTGGTAACTGAAAAGTGCTGGGTGGTGCACCCAGCTTAAAAGGGCTGGGGAGAACACTGAAATGCCTTGCATCTTGTATGCTTTTAATAATTATAGAAAATACATAAAATTTGATATAAAAACATACCATAAACTGAGGATTTGGATTTAAAAGTTTTATGTACCCGTTCCATAGCACTGGCTACATAGAAATTTGAGGGAACACAACTCCACTATGGAACTGGAAGGTACCAGCTTTTTGTTAAAAGAGACACTTTAAAGGTGTGATCATTGCCTTAAAGCTCAAAATATGGCCAGTTGTGCACTTATCAAAGAAATTCCAATGTTGTCTCCTGCAGAGAGATTGCTGAATGGGAGGAGGAAAAAAAAAAATAAAAAAATCTATAAGTCCAACATGTACCCATGAGATATTATATGGATATCATATTTATGTAAAAGACAGTTGCACTGTACTTTAACCGTGAATTGCACTCGATTCTGAGCTTGGCCCTTTGTTACACATACAGTCTGCATATGATCTCATAAAAAACCCACAGATTAGAATCACTTCTATGACACAAACCCACCCGTAGCAGCACAATTGGCCATCTCACATCCTATCTTTGTATGGACAACAATGCTACTAGACGTCGCCTCTCATTATTAGAAGGCTTATTTATTTATTAAAGCCCGGCATTTTCCCACACAAAGGCCAACGCACGCTGGGATATCCCAAGTTTCTGAACACAAAATGTCAAGCGGTAAAAAAAGCACCATTGTTTCCTCCTAGCAACACATTGTATTGACTTGTGTTAAATCCTGCGACACCATTGACTTTGTCTGAAGAGCGTAACCGATAACATTTACAAAAAGGAAAAAAACAAAAAAAAATGTTATCGTGCACAAGAGATATCGGATGTTCTATTCACATTTGCAGTGGGGCTCATTTGGTTTTGGCCACTGCAAGCTGTGGAAGTTTGACAAGAAGATAAGTGAAGGGAAGATCTTCTTATAAAACCATTTCCAAAACTTAAAAAAAGTCCCCTTGACATTCATAGGATGTGTCTAGATTCCCATTTGGTTATCAGTTTAATATATTTGGTGTAATTTTGCACTCATTCACACCACTGGGTTGCGGTAATGCTTGGCAAAAGAAAACGTGTGGTAGCGTGCCATACATGGTAATGACTTTTGGTGCCATGCTTTTCATTTTCAATTGAAACACAATATACCAGAACCCTACTACTTACCTACTTTGCAATGAACATACAGTAAGACCTACATTCCTGTGCACCGAGGTGTGTTACAGAGCATCAATTTTGAATGACAATATGACAATGCGCCTCAATGCACAAAAAAACCACAGTGCGTCCTGAAGCCAATGGGTTCTATTAGAACATAGAAGTATTAGATTACCATTTCCATGACAAAGTAGAATGTTAGGTTAATGACAGGTCTGCTGTCTGAAAACTATGGAGTCTGTGTGCCATGGGTCTGCGTTTTGCTGCGACACATCAGGCAGGAGCGGGCTGCCTGGTGACATAAGCAGGAAAGTAGTTCCACCGACTCACGGTGACACCAGCTGCTGCTCAGGAATGTGGCTGCATTTTTGCACACAGACCTGCTGGGTATAATTGGCGTTGAATCAAACGCGACACTGACCAAACTTACCTAATGAAACAAAGAACCGGGGGCTGCTGTGACAGAAATAGATTTACAGACACAGCAGGAATGTCCTGCTGTCATAATAGATGCAATCCACACCGTTCTCATTAATCTGGCTATTGCCCGGGGGAAATGCAATTTCAGATTCCGTCCCATTATTAGTCTGCTAAATACAAGGAGCTAAAAATGGCTAATGCAAGGCCTCTGTAAGGACATCTTCAGCATCAACAGGGGAAGCTGGTTTGTACTTTACACCATAGGCCAAGTTCACAAGGGGTCCAACTTGGTTGGACATGTAGTTGTCAGGTGGAAAATGCCTAAAGTAAGTGCTCAGGTTCTGTTATGCATGATCATTTGCACAAATCTATTAGGACCCCCCCATATGAGCAAATGTAGGATCTCCCATCCATGGAACCTCCAGGGGTTCCTTAAGCTGTGTCCAATTGTACTCTCTTTGGATGGGACCGGCATAGTTTGTGGTCTGACACCACTTGGCAGCACCACACAAGAATGACTCCCCCCATGAACTTTATTCCTTTCTATAATGAATGCATTTTAGCCACCATGGGAAGAGGGCCATTCTTCACACCAACCATCAATGTAAAAAAAAAAATTTCAAAATTATTTCTCCACCGGGTCCTGAACAATATTTTAGTTCAACATGGGTAACCTCTTTAAATAACTTTCAGACCTTCAGGAAACCACTGCTAGAGTTACTGTATCAACAGCTCACAGTACGTAAGTGTAGTTGTCAGTAGGAAGAATGCCTCTTACATTGGTGGACATTCGAAAGAACATCACCCTTATAGATGATCATTGGTGTCACTTGGACCTGAAATACACAAACTGCTCATTGCTCAAGAAACCCCTAAAAACCTCTGAAGGAACAGTGGTTGAAAAACACTACTCTAAGGTAAAAAGAATGTGTAAGAACGTCCTCCGCATTGTCTGTTCTTTACCCCCTCTCCAACCCAAGAAACAAAGGAGCAGAATAGGATACACGTCTGTGCCATGTTTAAGGACCGAGTGGGTACTGATCAATTGCACGACAGGTATCAATATCCTCACAACATTGATAATTGAAAACTGCTGTGCACCTATCGATCAGCCCAGTCAAGCACATCTCCAGTCCACCACCATCAATTACAACAGAATAAGGTAAATCAGTGGAGAATGCAATGGAACATGCGCCTCCTGTTTACTATAAAACATGGAGTTAGGTAATTGGCTTTCCCTTCCAATTGGTGGAGGCATTAGATTGTGAGCCCCTTTGAGAGACTGTTAGTAACATGACTTTGGACCTTGTAAAGCGCTGCATAATATGTCGGAGCTATATTAATACTGTGTAATATTATTATTAACAACAACAACAACAACAGGCAGAGCTGCGTTATTGGTATGGGTAAGAAGTGCTCCCATCGGCTACCGATTGCTAGGGAGCTCCCCTTCCCCATAGAATTAAATTAATCAGTCAGAAAAAGTAGGTGGTTAACCTTTTGGTGCTCCAAATATGAACAAAATCTAATCTGAAGTCCTCCAGTTTTCAAGAGATTTCTGTTTTCCTTAATTCAATGACATGAACCAGTGTATGGCCAATAGAGATGCAAAAAAATAAATGATTTGTATGCAAATACTAGGCTAATTGCACTCGAACCCGGGCCAATTAAACTCTTCAGCTAGAGCTTGCTTGGCTTAAAGTCAATACTATTTGCATACAAAAGTTGAATTTTTTGCATCTCACACAGCCATAGGAATATTTTTACCTTCACCTGGCTCAAGGTTAAAAAATCAACTTCCAAAAAGTACAACAAAATGAAGATGAAAGAAAACCCTTTGAAGATATTATTTCCATTTACAAAATGAAAGATAACCACAATTACAGCTGCCTCCCATGGAAAGCTTTTGTATCTCTAAAAATTACAGTCCTGTGCGATTTCTGAAGAATTTGTGAATCAAAGGCTTTAAACAAGGGAACAAAACTAACAGCGGTTATCGCCACTCTATAATAGAACTGAATAGTGTGAGGTTTAATTAATTCCCTGCACAGCCAGATAACCATGTAACACGATGGAACAAAGTGGCCACTTCCAGGATTGGGAATGTTCATTTGTACGCTGGTAAAAAAAAAAAAAAACATATAATAGTCAATGACAGACTGCCTGGAGAACAATACAGAACAAACAGGCATGCCGTATAGACAAAGACCCCATCGTTCCATCCAATGTGAAGCGTGAACAGAAGATTGTTGATGAAGGAGATACCCCAGACAGGGATCTGCAGGAGAGGCCATTGGCTTATCAGATTATCAGAACAGACCCATGGAAATAAAACATTTTACCTCACTTGTCCTTTGCATGTCAAAGATCCGGTATTTTAGTCCTATTTAGGTTCTATTACAGATTTCTTTGTAAAGCATTTGGGCAATCAATTTTCCAGCAACAAAATTCAGCAAGGTTTACAAGCCCCGCTTGTTTCTTTACACAACATTATGATGGTGGTTAATTTAAGAGACAGAAGGTCAATAGCCAATTGTTAAAGATGATGTGTTGGAAGCAGGAAAACTAAATGACTTTGACAAGGGCTGAACTGTGATGGCCAGAGGACAGAGGTCAGGGCATCTCCTAAATGGCTGGACTTGTGCGGGTTTCCAGTATGGAATAGTTACCAGAATAAGAACATGTAGGGTTTGAGGGAGATTGGCAAGTCAAATCTTAACAGTTGTAGTACATATTGCTGAAAGATCTTGATGTTGGCCATGTCAGAACACACAAAGCATCACAGCATGTAGTGTATGGTGGTTGGATGCCGTAGACCAGTCAGCGTGTCCATGCTGACCCATTTCATCAGCAAATATGTCCATATTGGGCACATTGGCATCGTAGGTGGACTACAGCAATGGAAATCAGTCTGGTCTTCCGAATTGCATTTTCAGTTTAGTTCATGTGGAGGGTTGGGTGTGCCTGCCTGTCATTTACCCTTGGGAAGAGGTGGTAGAAGAAGGCACTATAGATAAACATCATCTGGCTGCCAACATCTTGGTGTTCAATACTGCACTGTCTCAATGGGTCAGAGCCCTTTTGCTAGCAGATATTTCAGCGGGTTTTAATAATTCATCTTATCAGGGACTAGAGATACCACCTAACCCATCATTCAGGTCTCTTCCATGATTCACCAACCCATTGCTGCAATCACCGGTATCTGCCTGTTTTCCTCCTGCTGATGTCATCTTGTGATCCATTCAGAAAAGGTGAAAGTGGACACCGTAAGGACCCATCCAAGTTAACAGGAAAACAGAGCACCTGGCAGAAGTGTCCTGTGACGCTGGCTTTAAGTAAGTGAAAAGAGGATTTGGATTTAATTTTCCTTCCTGTCAGAGGTTTATTAGAAGATAGTAGAAGTGAGGTATGGCCATGGGTC
This sequence comes from Pyxicephalus adspersus, assembly GCF_032062135.1. Lineage (NCBI taxonomy): Eukaryota > Metazoa > Chordata > Amphibia > Anura > Pyxicephalidae > Pyxicephalus > Pyxicephalus adspersus. Next base: position 33,189,824 of record NC_092864.1, read on the forward strand.
ATTTGTTTTAATGGAGAGTACATTTAATGATGCCCAAGCAGTACCCTGATAAGTTACCATTTTTAAAACATTTCTTCCTGAATAATAGCACCTATGCAAAAGTGTCTTAGAGCTGTATATTTGCAGAGTGAGATCTAAGCTTTCATCTACCACTAGTATGACGAGATTTGGTGAGGTCTTCCTATACTGCTCACTGTTCTCCTTGCTAAAGCCTGTTATATGAAGAAGCAAAGCTCTGCCTCTACCAAGATGGCGGCCTCCATCCAAAGACACATGGCAGAACAAGGCATGGCAAGTCAGTATTGGAGAAGATATCAGCTGTAGGGGTACCACATGCAATACAGATGCCTAGTACTTTGTTCTGCCTTTTTCTGGCACAGTTTCCAGATTTCAGTTGATCTTTAAATGTGAGGTTTGTCTATTTTTACACAATGTTAGTGTTTTTGTACAGTCAACTGCCTTGTTATTTTGTTTTTTTTTCTCTTTAAACTGTTAGGGTCCTTAGCTACACATTACCAACTTTGGAGTTACTAAGAAACCTCCTGCCAAGGTCTAATCTAAGGAGCCAGTGAGATGTCCCTTTCAAGCAAGATTTAGCAGCATTCAGGCCAATAGGTGAGCGATTTCACAGAGGTGAATAGAAGCTTGTCCCATATGGCTCTCCTGCTAGCAATGAGTGGTTGCCTGACATCAGGCTTGGTATTTCTTAAGGCAAGTTTTCTGAGGGCCACACCTGCGCAATGTGTGCTAAAATAACCACAGATAGTCAAAGAGTGAGAACAACTAGTAAGCAGGACAAAATGTTGTCATCCCATAACAACAACCATGAACAAAGCAGAATCACCAAGAATGTTTCTAAATGAAAACAGCCAATTTAAGTTAGAGAGGACTTCTTAAGAAGATGATTTTAAAACTTTTATGAAACAAATTGAATTTACATTTACTTAAAGAAGACCCCATCACTAAAAGAATTGAAGGAAAAAGAACACGCCTTAGCAGCAAGCATTTTAAAGTATATGCAGCATTTCTCCTCTCCATTTATAATTCACTTGTAAATTTCCTCTGAACCTTCCAAAACATTTGACTACTCTTAAGGGTTTATTTATAAAACAGTGAATCTGACATTCACCAGACATGCTCTGGTAGAGAATCAATCACTCCTATTCAAACACATGGGCCTGAAAGATTCTCCACCAGATAATGTTGCTGATTATTAAATTTACAGCTTTATAAATAAACCCCTGGGAAAGTGAGGGAACCTGTGAAATAACTTTCAGGTCTTTAGGGTCCCCTGGTATAAATACTAAATCCACAGCTCACAGTACATTAGTGTGATGGTCAGTGGGAATAATTCTTCTTACATTGCTGGCCATTGGGACAAATGTCATCCTTACAGATAGCCAAAAAAGTCATTGGTGTCATTTAAATTGACCAGAGAGGTACAAACTGCTCATTGCTCAAGGAACCCCTAAAAACCTCTGGAGGAATCCCGGATGAGAAACACTGATCTAATTACTTTGTGTTGAACCCCTACATAAAACTTTTTTTGTAGCTGCACCATCTGCTGGCATCAAGATTTTTTGATGTCTACAGAAAGGAAGCTTTTGCTGGTACATAGCATTATTTAAAAAAATACATTATATTGTTATAATTTTATAGAAAGATGGCTGTTGAAATTATTGGTCTGGTGACAGGGTCTCCTTAACTAAAAGGTTTATCACCTACAGCTCGTAGTATTGCCACCTTGCTAGTAAAAATGGGTTGTATGGTCAATTTCTGATAAATAATATTGACAACAAGGCCAGGTATTCCTCCTCCTTCCAAAAAAAAACCTCATGACAACCGATAACAAAATCAATTTGTGCAGTAAGGAAGACCAGGCATCTGTTTCCTTTATCAACCAGATTTCCCCTTTCAGTTTTGCAGAAAGCGCTGGAAACACGAAAAGGAGAAATGGTTCATCTCACACCCCGTTCCTCGTGCTCCATTTTCACACCCACAAAGGTGCAAAGGTGACAGGAACCACAACTCTTTCGAAACACTTCCTTCTCAGAATTGTCAAGATCGCCATGCGATAGGCATGAATGGAGCATTGCTCGCAAAAGGTTCCCCTTCATTTCACAGTTTCCCAAAATTGCTGCTGACCTAATGACCTCCAGCACCACCGCTGCAGGGTGCAAAAAATAATAATCATGTGCATGGTGTAGTTGCCCCTAGTAACCACATTTTCTTTATCTGCAGATTCTGGTTGCAATAAATAATTCTAATGTTGCATCACTGCTTTCTCCTCTGCTGGATTAGAAGCGCAAAGTTTTTTTTTCCTACAAGATATTCCAGGACACGAGACAAAGTCATCGGTCCTGCAATGCAGTGTGGGAGAATCTTATTGCAGTTTACAGACGTTCAGCACACAGGTGACCTCTGCAGTGTCCAGTGTAGGATTCGGGGTGTGGCATGGTATTGCTGACCCTCTTGGCTCTATCCTATTCATTTATCAGGAGCCAAACAGAGGTTTTGGAAGATTAAAGAGCCATTGGTATTAGCTTTTCTCCCCAAGAGAGCTGTGCAGTAGTCCCCAGCTGCTGAACAACTGCATGCACCACCGGTAATAGGGGCTTGTAGTTCCCAGAAATATTTTAAACTGGTCAACCACTTTAAAGGCTGTCGATCATGCAGGATAGACTCGGCGCCCTCCGGGCAAGCTCTCAGTGAGGAACTCTATTAAACTTGAAAGGCCAATTCAGTGCAACTTTATAAAAGGAAGCAGGAGGAGGGTGGAACAGGAATAGGACACTGCGCCGGCTTATCAGAGAGGAACAGCAGCATTTGGGACAGGTGGTCACTGGGGTCGCGCCACTTTAATCCAGCAGCGATGGGATGGCTCATACACCCCTAAAGCTACTACATTATGCCTTCAATTAGACAAAAATGCTGAATGAATAAAGAAAAATGACCATTATTTTTGGGCAGAATATCGATTGAAAGATGATCAGGCTAGGTAGTTTGTTTTGTCAATTAGTTAACCCATCATATTAAGATTGAACCCACTTGTTTGTATTGCCATCAATACTTAATTTAAATATAATGGCAAACTCATCAAAATATAGATCAGGTATGGAACAATTGGATGATTCATTGTATACTTCTTGTCAATCACAAAGGCCGATATACTGCAATAATAATCGCAAATATTATAAAAAGAAGAAAAAATGCATCATGACTTTGTATTCCAAAATGCCAGTCGCATCATGGCAAGCTGGCCCCAGATAGCACTTAGTGTTTTCTATGGCATTGCTCCTTGACTGTTTGGACGAATATGATGTTTTTGGATCATTGCTCTGAGATTCTGCAATGTCAGGCCAACAAAAGCAAGACACCCATTACAGGAAGTTCTTGCACCTCAATGATTCTCCCACTGACTTTTTGACATTTGTCTAACCTGGTTCCATGATAGAGTGCCCCCTGCAAATGGTTTGCAGATTCCATGGTCACCAACAGATACCAGATCATTGCTCAATGTCTACTGGTAAGATAACAGGAAATAAGGTTGTGCACACACCCTTGGTGGGATAGCACACATGGGAAATGCATCCAATGTGCTTGAACTGGCTCTAAATCCAGCGCTTTCTTGGTGGAATAAGCCAAAACAGTGATGGCTATGACAAAATGACACAGCCCAGGTCTCATTCAGCATGGTACACAGCATTGCCTGAATGTGCAACAGGAACCACATACAAATCATGAGTATAATATATTTGCTTTGGAGTCACTCTTGGGACCCCAGCACCGTCAGGGGACCGTACATTGCATGGATTGAATATAGAAGATCCATACATTGCTTGGGTTGAGGGAAGGTGATCCATTTTCAAACAGTCAAATGTTCTTTTAAGCCACAATAATAGCCCAATTGAAATAATACATGCACAAAGAAATACCTGAAGTGAAACATTCAAATGATCTGCTACAGAAAACTTACCAGTATGCTAAAACTGACATGATATATCAGATTGGCATAGGTATACAGTTTTATAAACTCAACATAGGACCCCCAACACAACCACAAAGATGGGAAAATACTGCCGAATTCAGAGGACAGCTTTATGGAAACAAAGCAAAATACCTACAACGCAAGCAATACATGACGGTAAATCTGAACCTATCTTTTGGTTCTTGTAGGTGCTCTTGAACCTGTATAAGGCCAATTGCCTTGACTTCTTTTGTAAAAAGAGGCTCAACAAAAAGTAGCAGTTTTTGTTTTGATAGGTACATCAGGTATCATCTAGGACTTGGCTTAACGTGTGGTAAGCAAATGGTAAAAAAGGAAAAGACTACCATCAAATGGCACACAACCGCCATGAACTTGAGTACTAACATTCCATCTCCACCTACCTCTGTATAACAGTCATCCATGTTTCGGCCAGTATGTCATCCAGGGTTCCCAGATTCCCAAGAATCTATAGAATAAAAGCAACTCCAGTTTCTAAAATTCCCAGTAGACGAAGGTTCGATAACTCCCCATGCAGCACAGATAAGTAATGAAGGGTCAATGCAATCCAGCTAGGAGCCTATTAGTGTATCCCAATATTGTAGTCAGTGAGCAGTGACAAGGAGAAGGGGAGTCCTTATACAATACAGATTATTGAGCATCCCAGTCTTGATAAAGAAGGTTACCAAGGAGAGGTAGATTTTGGTGCCTCCAACCCCCTCTGTGTCCTTTTGTTCCTAATAGGAGGGGTGAATTGAGGACAGGGACAGATACATGGGTATCCCACTTCAATGTGCAGCCACAGCATAGACTGCAATGCTCCCAGACATACTCACATCTCCTTGTGACTCAGTCATCCTGCATTGAGCAGGTTTTTAACTGAACTCAGCTGCTCCCAGACAACTCCTCCTATGGAGGCTGAGCCTCACAGAGTCCGACCCCTCCCAAACAAGATCTGTACAGCACCCAGTGTGTTCTACAGGCACAAAGAACTGACACTAGCTTTCATTGTGTTGGAGTATCACATGCTTGGTAAATCACCACCAATACGCAAAGCTCCCGCAAGGATAGCCATAGACATGAGATGGCGGTCAGAGGATCCAATCGCAAAATAAAAGTGCATGATCGTTTCAACTGAGCATTTATGTTTATGTAATGAGCAGAACCCCCCAGATAAAATTCCCTTCATTATTCAATCATTTAGAGCAAATTCATTACAGGGTGGCTCGCTGTGGTGCGTTTTAGGTACATGCGTTAATGCTCGTCATGTCGCATTTTAGTTTGCGCATTAACCTATTCTGCAGGAAGGTAGCTGATTGATATGAAAAAGCTGCTAAGGCATCCAAATCACTTGAATTTGACTAGCACACTAGCACACACCAGCAGGCATGTTTCATAGGTATGAAGAAGGAGAATTAGATTGTAAGCTCTTCTGGGCAGGATCCTCTCCTCCTCCTGTGTCACTGTCTGTATCTGTACGCCATTTGCAACCTCAATTTAATGTACAGCTCTGCGTAATATGTTGGCGCTACATACTAAATACTGTTTAATAATATTAATCCACACCGCAACCTCATCACCCGTTTCAACTGTTAGGAGAATAAAGGAAACAAAGGAAAGGAAACAAGCTCTTTTATGACTCTGTCCCCCTTTCCGAATGGATAAAGGCATTGGAGTGGCACCACATTTACTCATCAGCTGAACCCAGATGGTGTTATGATCTGGGATGCCTGTGGGAGCAGTGTTGTGATCTGGGGTGCCTGTGGGGGCAGTGTTATGATCTGGGGTGCCTGTGGGGGCAGTGTTATGATCTGGGGTGCCTATGGGGGCAGTGTTATGATCTGAGGTACCTGTGGGAGTAGTGTTATGATTTGGGGTGCCTGTGGGGACACTGTTATGATCTGGGCTGCCTGTGAGGCAGTGTTATAATCCTGGGTGCCTATGGAGGCAGTGTTAGGTTCTGAGGTGCCTATGAGGGCAATGTTATAATTTGAGGTGCCTGTGGGGCAGTGTTATGATCTGGGGTGCCTGTGGGGACAGTGTTATGATCTGAAGTGCCTTTAGGGGCAGTGTTATGACCTGGGGTGCCTGTGGGAGAAGTGTTATGATTTGGGGTGCCCGTGGGAACAGTGGTATGATATGTGGTGGCTGTGGGAGTAGTGGTATGATTTGGGGGTGCCTGTGGTAACAGTGTTATAATCTGAGGTGCCTGTGGGGACACTGTTATGATCTGAGGTACCTGTGGGAGTAGTGTTAGCATTTGGGGTGCCTGTGGGGAAACTTATGATCTGGGCTGCCTGTGAGGCAGTGTTATGATCTTGGGTGCCTATGGAGGCAGTGTTATGATCTGGGGTGCTTATGGGGTCAGTGTTAGGATCTGAGGTACCTGTAGGAGTAGTGTTATGATTCGGGGTGCCTGTGGGGCACTGGTATGATCTGGGCTGCCTGTGAGGCAGTGTTATGATCTTGGGTGCCTTTGGAGGCAGTGTTAGGTTCTGAGGTGCCTATGAGGGCAGTGTTATGATCTAAAGTGCCTGTGGGGGCAGTGTTATGATCTGGGGTGCCCGTGGGAACAGTGTTATGATATGTGGTGGCTGTGGGAGTAGTGGTATGATTTGGGGGTGCCTGTGGTAATAGTGTTATGATCTGAGGTGCCTGTAGGGGCAGTGTTATGATCTGGGGTGCTTATGGGGTCAATGATAGGTTCTGAGGTACCTGTAGGAGTAGTGTTATGCTTTGGGGAGCCTGTGGGGACACTGTTATGTTCTGGGCTGCCTGTGAGGCAGTGTTATGATCTGGGGTGCCTATGGAGGCAGTGTTAGGTTCTGAGGTGCCTATGAGGGCAGTGTTATGATCTGGGGTGCCTGTGGGGCAGTGTTATGATCTGGGGTGCCTGTGGGCACTGTGGTATGATCTGAAGTGCCGGTGGGGCAGTGTTATAATTTGAGGTGCCTGTGGGGACACTGGTATAATCTGAGGTGCCTGTGGGAGTAGTGTTATGATCTGAGGTGTCTGTGGATACAGTTTTATGATCTGAGGTACCTGTGGGGGCAGTGTTATGATCTGAGGTACCTGTTGGGGCAGTGTTATGATCTGGGGTGCCTGTGGGGGCAGTGTTATGATCTGAGGTGCCTGTATTTACTTTCATCCAAGAGTTTAAAATTATGAACGGGATCTCTCTGTGGTTCGAGTTGATATCAGAGAGCCTGAAACCTCTTTCTTTCCCCTTCTTCCCCTTATACCTAAACTATGAGCTCTAAATAATCAACAAAGAGGCTGGCTCAACACAACCTTTATGAAACAAAGACAAGAACCAACACCAAAAAGAATCAGAGAGCAGTAGGTTGTACAGGTAGTCTACCAGGAGGTCCCGTTCTTGGACCTTTTTGCTGGTTGGAGCATTCTTGTTTAGGTGAATAGATAAGGAATCAGAGAGAACATACATCACTGACAGCCGAAAAACAATGGTGACTAGACTTGTCCCCCTACTTGGCCAAAAGTGGGAGAATGGCAAATTCCAATGTCAGGATCCCCGAGCTGGTATCTTACAGCAAATAGTAGTGGTGCTTTGAAATGTAGCACCTCATGACAGAAGGGTTTGAGTATATATTAGGAAGGGTTTAAACATGGGGCAGCCACTTGAAGGTATTTTCAGGTCTTTTGGGAACCCCGACTATAATCCCTTTATCTACGGTACATTAGTGTGGTGGTCAGTGGGAAGACTGCCTCTTATACTGCTGGCCATTGGCCATTGGTATTGGGAAGAATGACTCTTATACTGCTGACCCTTACAGATAACCAAAAGGATCATTGTGGTAACTTAAACTGACCTGAGAGGCACAAATTGCTCATTGCTCAAGGAACCCCCAGCAACCTCTGCAGAAACCCTAGGGTTCCACAGAACCCTAGCAGAGAAAACTCTACACATGTATATGCTTTCATTGACTGCAAATCAAATACTTTGATTCATCCAAAATTTTTGGGTGCAGTTGGTGCTTAAAGTTGTGTGATTGAATAAAATGCTTTGTCTCTATGTGGTCACCACAAACCCAACATGGTGCACATTGACTGTATGGTGGTTCTGCTATGTTCGCAATGCAGATATTGCTGTCTGCTTGTGGCCTATTGAGGAGGTGAAGACAGTTGGATGAACCATGGCAAATACTGCTAAATTGTTCAACTTCTCAGCATTCAGCAAAGAATAACAGAAAGGCAGAAATAGCTTTGATGTTTCCTGCTGACAGGTGCTAAAATGATGGCTTTAACACATGTTAACAAGACACGTTAAATGAACCAAAATAGATGAAAAGATCCCCTCAGAGACCAAGGGACTTTTGTGGCTTAAAATAAAATAGTTATTCACAAGACACTTTCAGTAGCTAAAACATACAGGAAATAAATGAGATTCGAGGGCTTCAAAGCTGCCAGAGACCCCCATTCTGTAACAGATAGAGCTGTACATAATATCCGAATATGGATGTGACACAAAGACTCCAAGAAGGAAAAATCCTCAACATTATTAAATAAACATTTGGGACTGCCATTGGCAGCATCTTTCTGAAAATACTAAATGTCTGGCTGTTATGCTAATCCTTTGCCTTCAATACTTTCTGAATCACTGACCTGAACAAGCCGGATACTTTAGTAACTTCTTAAATCTTTATCTGCAACCTTGCACAAAATATTGAATGTAAACCCCAGTCCCTGGCCCACTAGTGGGTTGTGGTTGTCTGACAGGTGGGCCACGGCTCTGGCCGGTGCACCCACCCATCAGCGGGGTCAGGAGAAGGACACAACCTTCCCATCACAGGTCTGCGATGGGAGAGTGGGCAGGTTCTGGCATCATGACGTCACTCTGGGGAAAGTTTCTTCCCCTTTGAGTGACACATGGGGTCCCCACGCATGCACCGTCCTGAGTCCGTGCATTTAGAGGTCCAGGAGTTTCAAAAGGTTGGGGACCACCGATGTAAAGGGTCAACCAGACAACAAGCATTCTGCAAAATAAAAAATGAGGAACAGTAGGTGTCAAGATTTTGTCTGGAATTATTTCCTTTACCAATGCACACTTTTTTTCCATTCACACTTTAGCAGCAGCCTATTCATTTTGAATAGGTCTTTGAAGCATCATACCGAATCCAAAGCAGCCTATTCATTTTGAATAGGTTTATTTTTTTATTTTTTATTTTATTTTATTTTTTATTTTATTTTATTTTTATTTTTTATTTTTTATTTTTTTGAATAGGCTTTAGCAGCCTATTCATTTTGAATAGGTCTTTGAAGCATCATACCGAATCCAAAAGTGGGCATGCAACTTCTTTTAGAACATATGCATTGGAGTATTATGTGCTACCGCTCCTTCTTCCTGCCAGGTTTGCAGTACTATGCAGTAAAACACACATTTCAGCAATGCTTATATCTGAAAGAGCGCTAATGAGTGTGTAAAGAACATTAAAGAGACCTTGTTGTCAAGAATCTCAGCAAAGTATCAGCCAAACCCCATGTTAATGTGGGGAATCAGTTATTGGATAAATTCCTCAAATAAAGATTAATAAAAAAAAAGCAAATAATGAAATATTAAAATATTCACTCAATATTAAATATATAAGAACAGTGGCAAATAATTAAATGACCAACTGGAAAAGTAATCAGACCAGTTAGTTGATTGCAAAATTGGCACCAGATATGATCTAGGTTATTATTTGCAAGTTCTGCTTGGGTTTGTTTTTAATATCCATAGGTGGATGAAGAAGGGGACAGAGCAGGGACAATTATGAAACATTATGGGGTAACAATAGACAGTTCTACCCTATCCTGGCACCTTTTTTTTCTGGCATGAGCTGACCACCCTCAGATGTGATCCAACTGACCCACAACACAAGGAGAACACATCAATCCTATACAGTGTCCTTAAAGGAACATAAACCAATGTCACAGCCCTGCATGGTCCAACCTCTAAATCACAATAAACTATTTTTGTTTCATATTTGAAGTTAGAAAAACTTATTTCTGTTACAAAGCATTATAGTGTTAAGAAGATGCTGGAAATTAACAAATACAGCTAGGTATTAGGTTGTCTTCCTTCCTGTGAATAGCAGGGCATCAAACAGGAGGTTGGTACTGGGAGCCCTCACAAAATGTCCTTGTCTACCTCTTTACTACATCAGCTGAGTGGCAGCACAGTCATGCAGGATTGGTGCAGGGAATATATCATTTTCTGTCCATCCCCATCTCTGGAATACTGATGCCCACAACTCTTATTCATTCTACTGTTGCCAAACATTATCACTTAGGATACTTCCCTGCAATTCTTACTTTTTCCAAATCTTTTACAAATAAATAAAAGAAAATTGCTTGAATTTGGAACCAATTTATTGCATTGTTGCATTGTTTCTCATCATAGGACGTTGCATTAGATTGCCACTTCAGAATAATTTGGCTAAATTCCATCTTTGTTCCTTCTTGCAGTAAAACCTGATACCTGCCTTTGTCTGAGATTACAGATTCCCTTTGCCTTGATCAGAGTTATAGAGTTACCTGAGTAAGGCAGAATGATGTCATAATCCAAGTGACAAACCTAAAAGGATGTCTGGGAGGGGGTGATATAAATGTGTGGGGGGTATGGTCACATTTGCCAGACTCCCTCACTGAATCATCTGCAAGTGAGAATAAGAAAAGAGATTAGTGTAATCTGCCAGGGCAATCAGCCTCATGGCGGCCATCCCTGGCCCTGGGACTCCAGAAGACTGCTGGGAAAAGCAGATGTGCCTGTTGCTGCACCATCCAGACCTGCTGCTCACACATTCATCTTACTAATAGGCAACATGGGGGGCAGACAGGACAGCAGCAGGGGAGCAGATTATTAACTCTTTTATCCCTCAGTGTCCACAACAATCAAGCCGGTTATGCTCTGATGGATAACAATTCTTGCTGCAAATTTTAAGGATTAGTTTGCCCAGTTTTTCAGGGGCAGAATCCTAGTCGTTCAGCACTCCAAAAAAAAGATCAATAACTACATAGCCCTCTCAATAAAATTGAAATAATTAGAAGCAACAATAAATGCTTGTTTTTTTTTTAGCTGGCATTATGGTTCTGGATTGGATTCAAGGCTTGAATATAACTTTTTCAGGCATTTTTTTGGCTTTTTTGGATCAATAATGGCCTAGCCCTTTCAATATAATTTAAATGAATAACAAAAATACTTTCTTGTAGGGGATTAGCAAGCAATATGGTTCTGGTTTTGATTCATGGGCAGCATGGTTGGCTTAGACCTTAGCAGTCTCACCTTTGCAGCGCTAGGTCCCAGGTCCGAATCTCAGACACTATCTGCATTGAGTTTGCGGGTTCTCCCTGTATATGCGTGGGTTTCCTCTGGGTACTCCAGTTTCCTCCCACATTACAAAACATGCTGTTAGGTTAATTGGCTTCCCCCAAAAATTCACCTAAAACTCTTTTAAAGATTTGTGACTATAGTAGGGACATTAGATTGTGAGCTCCTTTGAGAGACAGTCAGTGATATCACTATGGATTGTGGAAAATGCTGTGTAATAGGTCGACGATATATAAGTACTGTGTAATAATAATAATATAGCATCCCATGGTTCCTGCATTTGTCAACCACTTCAAAAGACTTGAGAATGGGGCTTTTTTGGATTTAGGAGAACAAATTACAGTTTGTTTTTCTGCTACCTATACCCCACCATTTCCTATACAAGGCAAGTGCACTGCTAGAAAACCGTTCGTATAGCATTTTTCTGATATACTAACCATCTCCAAAGTGCTACCCGGTGCCCATTTCAACCACTAGGGTGCCTGGTAACACTTTGGAAATGGTTATTTGACCTTTCCAGTGAACAAGCTAGTTGCAGAGGTTTGGAACCAGTCATACGTGAGTATCATTGCATGGCAATGGGAAGCCGAAGCATTAATAAAATATTTTATTTCATTAATGAATGCTGCGGTAACTCTTGTGTGGCGTGCAGAGAACACTGAACCAGACACATCATTCTGTGCCTGAAGGAACTTATCCTCTGCTATTCCCAGAGCTCATACACAAGCAGTATTTCACTAGTTTGTATTTAAGTGATTTGGTCACATTGAATGCTCTGTCAGCATTGATCATATATGAACCCTTTTCGGCTGACTTTCTTTTTAAAAAGCTAGGCATACAAACAATCAATACTTCCTTATCAGAAGTAAATCATGGAGTGCTGATCAGCAAAGTGATGAACAAGTTGCAGCAGACGTCTAATCGAAAATGAACAGGAATACCAGCACTGCTAGACCACTTGAAGAGTTGCTAATCCCTATGGCCGTTGATTACTCTCATTAAATATAAAAAAATATTCACATATAAAAATATTCAAAAATACTCATAACCGATTAAGAAAACCCTTAGCTAGGGTTGGATTTGAAGCCCAACTGAATAGCATGACTGCAGCAGAGAACAGTCAGATTACTGGGCTAGCTGAGCCATATTGCAGGTTATGCAAATCTTAGGATTGGATGGACAGAAACACAAATTCCTTAAAGATAAAAAACGATCCCATACATGTATTTCAACTGTGTGTTTAGATATTTGAAGTTTGGCTAGCTTTGCTTTGAAGCAGGAGCTTGAATTGGATTCTGAGGTCAGGCAGGGTCTTTATTGCAGTCAGGGACAGGCAATGCTCCTTCTGCAATACATACCAGCATTGGTAACATACTTACCAGCCTGCACAGCTTGGCATACAATGGCGGGTTATGCTGGGTATCTCGGCCATCTCCTGGACAGAATTTACTCCCACATGCACCATCCCTGCCCAGCCAATCAAAATGGCCAAAGATCAGGAAATGCACAATAGAAGAAGAAGATTCTGGCATCTGCTACGGAACTGGGACAGGTGAGTACATTTTATCATATATATCAATATCAACAGACAGGTATGTTTATTTTATTACAGAAATGATATTGCCTGTCCTGTCTGCAATATCTGACCCTCCTGGTCACAATTTTTTAATTTTTAGCTATAGTTGTGCTTTAAGTATCAGTTGCACTATCTTGCATGCTTTGCTTTTTTGTTTTCTTTTTTTTATTAAAACTATTGCACCTATCTAGAAATATGTGAAAAGAATGAATTATATTTATGTTTGCATTGTTGTTTGCAAAATCATCATGTAACTTCCCACATTTCTGCCAAATTTCCTTTCAATCTTTTAATCTTTTTTCAATTTATTAGAATGTGTTTATTATTTACTCTATACAGCGCCAATATATTCACAGTCCTTAATAACCTTGCCAATTCAATCCCCACAGCAGCCTCCAGACATAAACTCTAAGGACAAACCAACTGGAAGACAATTACACTGTGGAACATTTTTTGGGAGGGAACTGCCAAAATCCCTTACCAACAGGAGGGTGACATAGAAAGCAGATCCAGGCAAATCATAACCTTCAGATGAACTCTGAATATGGCAGCACCAAACTGATATCTACTAAGCCTATCACCGTGTAGAGTATATCAATTTTTCAAAGCAAATCCTTATTTTAATAATAGTAAAAACTTTGCCAGTGGAGTGAGTTCTGCATAAGATTTATTAGCATAAAGCCTAAAGCATCATTGGAAGTGAAATTAATCTTACAGAAGTTCCATGTGGAGCTGTAAGTAGCACCCTAGGCCTATTTAATAACTCAAGCTTATTTGTACAAGAAGTAGCAAATCCAAATTCCGAAATATACAGATTTTCCCATATCATGAAGAAAATTATCCTGTTATCTCCTGTTATCAGATTTTTGTGTATAGTTAACTTAATAGTATGCCGTGTCTTAGATCTCACTCTGTAGATATCCAGATGACATAGAGAGCTATTGCTGAATCTTAAATAAATTTGTAGAATTCATCAGAGAGGTAAAGAAAGATGATAGCTGACATTTTAGGCAGTTTATTCTGGATGATGGACTACTTTGGAGGCTCATGGCCATACTTTTGGATGATGGACTATCTTGGAGGCTTATGCCCATCCTTGTAATAGTAAAATGAGTTTTAGGACAATTCTTCAAAGATCTAAATAAAGGGTCATTTCTTGGAAAGACTATTAAGGCAAAGCTGTAGATCGGGTACATTGCCTATTTTTATTGAGTTGTGTTTGGGCAACTTTTTTATTATCATACAGAATTTTATATAGTGCCAACATATTATGCAGCACTTTACAAAGTCCATAGTCAAGTCACTTGCTGTCCCTCAATCTAATGTCTACCATAGTCATATGTCATTATCACAGTCTAAGGACAATTTCTGGAGAAGCCATTTAACCTAACTGCATGTTTTTGGAATGTGGGAGGAAACCCACACCAACATGGGAAGAACCTGAAAACTCCATGTAGATAGTGTACTGGCTGAGATTGAACCTGAGACCTAACTATATAGACTTCTTTGAGTCTGTAGACAAAGGTAGATGAGCCCCATAGGAGCCTATGAAGCTTTAATGTGCGTCACAGCCAAGGAAGAACAATAGGCAACCTATTAATTAATGCAGCACATGAGAACGCTCAGAATAAGTTGGATATGTGTGCATTACAATGACGGCATGGTTTAAAACCCAGCCTCAAGTATTGCATTAGTAACACTGATGTCAGCAAAATCCCATCATTTGATGGTCACTTAAGGATTTTTCTCTGATCAAAACCAATTGAGCAGGAATACAGGGGGAATTCTGACTACTGTGCAGTTTGTAGGTCCCCAGCCAGGTATACGATAGGCAATTGCTGTAAACGTAAATACCTGCCCTGTAATTATCCAATTTCCAGCCAGAGGGAGGGATGTCCAGGGATTAGATAATTGACTTCTGAAGTGGATATTTAAAAGAACTGCATAATGGACACCCATAAAAGGGTGGAGCTACTTTAGGGTACAATGTTGTGGTGTGACAGTGTAAACAAATACCTAATCCAGCTACTATGCGATGCATAAATATTAGAAAGTAACAAAAAATCTTCTTTTACAAAAAAAAACAATGAAAAAAACAGTTTTTGTTCAACACTCAGTATTATATATGATCCAAATAATGGTCATCAATGGAGATCTCAATTGACTGGTTTTGCAAAAAGATGCTTATGTGCAATTTACCAATCATCATTAATATCATAATCTTCCTTTACCTTCCCTTTGGCCAATTTCCCCCAGGAGGGCCGGGTTGCATGGGGCATCAGTGCAAATGCAAATCCAGCAAATTTGTCTTGTCCTAAAGATTTAGTTCATTAAGCCTTTATCACACTTCTAAAATTGCTTGTGACCTTTGGAGTGGCCATTGATCACTACACAGATGGAACAAATGCTTTCCTAATATGTGAGCTAACATGTAACAAGTTTAGATCAATCAGAGCCTTGTATGATTATGTGATAGTAATCATTGCTACATGCTACTTGTGTGGCTTACTTCATAAGCAACCATAACCTCCTGTTATCAGATTTTTGTGTATAGTTAACTTAATAGTATGCCGTGTCTTAGATCTCGCTCTGTAGATATCCAGGATGTAGGCACCGTCACACACCAGAGGGTAAAAGCCATTTTAGACTCACAGTCTGCCATGAGACCAACTGTGGTCCCAACCTCCCCTATTAAAGTGAATAAAGTGGGAGAGGCTGGGATCCTTTTGTGGCATGCAGTAGCACACGACGGTTGCAAATTGCAGTATAGTTTGCAAAAGTGACAATTCACTTTGCCTTGATCTATGCGATGGTGCAAATCTTGCGACTTGTTCATGGTGTGCACATGAGATCTGCTTCCACTTTAGGTGACCGCATTGGTTTTTTCCTGAACAGGTTCACTTTAACAGGGCACTATAAATATTGAAGATAATTACTGAAGGCGACAAATCTTCCAGCACTCCTCTCTTCTCTGCCAGTTCCATGCAGAAACCTTTTCATTGTTCTAGAACACAGTGCTGCCAACAAGGCCAGCCGCTCTGTAAAGCTAGGAATAAAACTGTACAATAGAGATAAACAAATACAGATCAATAAAGAAAGAAGTAACTACGCAGCTTCTAATGCGCCCAGTGCTTATCTGTATACCTTAATGCGAGCACGCTGCATACTCTGTGCATGAATATATTAAAACATCAATGTGCCGCATGCAAACATGGAGAGACAGACTGCAGAAGAGATTTAGTGAATGGCTTTGGGGAATAATGGGTTAATGTGTCTACTAATGAAATTAGTGTAGCTGAAAGCTTCTTGTGGTCCTGTCCCAGCTGCACCTGCCCCCCCCCCTTCCCTTGTTATCTATTGACCCCCCTTCCGCCTGCTCCTGATAGGACCACTCCGCATTTGACTAATGGATCTAGACATTGAGCAGAGAACTATTAGTGATTCCCCCCAGGAGGACACCCGCACCTTCCTCTAGACCTAAATCCTGGCCTGTAATCTATTACTTCCAATAGCCAGATTTAACCATAAATAAACATGCCTCCATGCCATGACATCTGCCAGCTCTATTCCATGCGATTGCATGACTTAATCTAGACCAAAATATGTTGCCTATTCAGCAAGCAAATGCAAACCAGTCTGTATGTGCAGCTGTTCCTTCTTCCCACCTTAATGGGATTTACAGCCTGCTGTTTTCTGGTTTTCTGTAAGTATTTCTGTACAACAAGAGAAGCAGAGCCATGCTTGTGGGTATAGAATGGTCACCTTCCTACCCTAGCCTGAGATTGGACAAAGATGGAGCATCAGAATACTGGACTCCATCCCAGTTTCCTGCAATATCAAAATATGTTGTAACACCCAAAGACAAAGATACAAATATATATGGTAGTATCACATTACCTATTAGCATACAATATATATGTCCACCCCAGCTCAACCCAGCGCGTTTCGTGGCATATATTGCTTCTTTAGGAGCATACAATCGACAGGGGAATCATGTACATTCCCCATAAAATTCAGTATCCATATATTAGTCAGGCTCATTCTATACAAAGAAAACACCAACAGGAACGTCACTGACAAACTTACAGTGATGACATGCCACCCATCCGCACATCTGATTGGCTTCCAGTGCTTCTCCTTCCACTCCCAGCATATATAATGCACCCCCCCCCCCATGGAAAACTTTTCCCTTGTGCTCTGCAATGTTTAAACAAGACGTGGCCTGGGGGTCCCATTGTTGTGTCAAGCTATATACACACATCAGATAATAGTCACCCAAGCATGATTTTTAGCATGCCCCCAATGTCGTTCATCAATGACCAATTGGGAATAACCAATGTGCACTCCTATGGAAAATCTGCAGTGTTCACTTCTCCTCTCCCTCTCCTCTCCATAGAGCATGACAGCACTGCTCGCAGGTAAGTCCTATTGTTGGTATCTATGGGATATAAAGGGGTTGGAAAAAAATGCCCCACTGCACCCTACCCAAAATAAAACATTGGCTGTTGCTAGCGAACAGGTTGCTAGTTTTTTATTGTCATTTTCAATCACCACCAATTTTGCAGGTAGTAAACTCCTAGCATCTGTATGGAATTTAAACCTAGCCCACCATCCACATTACAGCAAACTCAGCCATGCTCATATACATGCAAGTCTATCCCTATGGACCCAGTAATACCTATCGACTGTGGGAGTGCACATTCATTCCCATGTGCCAGGGTTGTGCAGCACCATACATTGCATTAGGGAACCCATTCATGGGAACACCCCAAAGCACACGTAAAAAAGGCATGACCCTTCTTAATGATTGCTCCCTATAATGCATTCCTGTGTGTTGCAGTGCTTGCATTAGCGTGCCCAAAGCAGTATGCCCATTACTGTGCTTTGCAACATGTCTATGAATGTGCAGCCAATGGTCTAAATGACCCCCAAAGTTTCTGTGCTCTTGAATGAATCTCTCAATCATTTTTCAAAGACTAATGAGATATTTTCTGATTGCTGATTGGAGAGGTTGGCATTTTCCTACACCAAATTGTAAACCGTCCGGCTACATATGAAAATCAATTTAGGTCATCAAATTTCTTGCTGCTTTAGGAGGCCCCATAGCTGGAGATTAGTATGTATTCTGCCTGTGATTCCTAAATTATGAATTGTGCTCTTTCAATGATCACACAGCGCTGCCAACATAAAAAGCGGAAGCAACTTCCTAAACAATGCGGTCCTGGTTATATATTTCCTCTGCTGTTTGTGCAGACGTAGTAAATACAGCTTAAGGCCTTATAAAGAAGATTGGTAGCCAATGGTAACAGAAGATTATTATTATTATAAAAGTTATTTTCAATCCTTTTTCTGCAATTGTCAATAAAATGATAACTGGTAATAAAAATTCTTGTCTCCTCAAATATGCTTGTTCATTGCCTCTTCCATTTGAGGCTAGAAGGGTCATTTTCACACGCCTTTTGCAGGCTTGGTCCATGCATTTATGGATGAAGTGCACCTCCAATGACACAAAGTCATGCATACATGTAACACCTCCAGGTAATAATTACTTCTCTCTCAGATCACTTCCCCTGACAAAGCCTTCATCTGCTTTGCTCTGCAGAAAGATGGAGTTATTTTTGTTGAGGCCACATGTGTTCTTTGAAAGAGATGGCACAACCATGTCCAGTTCTTGGTCCTTTTCATGTATTGGGCACTGACCAGCCCCTGGTACAGCTTTTCATGATTTACAACAAAGCTACAATGTTGCAGAATGAAGAATAAGGAAAAATTTCTTGCAGCAGAGTCAAGGCAAAAGTCATTTTGGTGGAAGAGACTTTGTACAACATTCCTGCCCCCCTTATTCTAGTAATTTGATGCAGTCAGTCCCACGAAGTTACTAAATTGAGCTTTATTTATTTGCTAGTTTTAGGTCTGATAAATCTTTATTTACATCTAGTCAGTAAGTGCAAAAAATTCACATTAATCCTTCCAGTAATCCACCAAGCTGAAAATGTTCTGTGCTCTCTGCTGGTGTTGCACTTTTGTGTGCTGCTTCCCCCACCACTTAGATTGTAAGCTCTTCGGGCAGAGTCCTCTCCCCCTCCTGTGTCCCTGTCTGTATCTATCTGTCATTTGCAACCCCTATTTATGTACAGTGCATACACACATTCAGTGTATATCATAGCACTTTATAAATACTCTTTATAAATAATAGTAATCAGTTATTGTGTTCCTCTGTGGACTACAGAATACCTCCGGATATGGCACTTTGTTGTGTAGTCACACTTCCATGGCCCATGGTTGTCACCCTAGGAAAGAAAAATGTGCTACTGACAGGATTACCAGGGGTTGTTACCAGGTTGATAAAAAATAAAAAAAAGAACTAATCCAGCCACTTCATCTAAGGACTGGTAATCTGCAATATTTTACAGGTTTTCTGGTGCTTGGGAATGTGATTGTTAATAAAAACCTAAGGAAATATGGATTCCATCCTGTATTTCAGACTTGTGGGACTATGGTGTAAATTTACATTCATCTCATCTACATTGTCTGCCTGGCAGCATAGGGGAGGGTAATAGAGGAATGGATGGGGTGTTGTCCGGACCCAAAGCTGGTCTTGTGATGTCCAGTCAGGCTGCTTCTACTGTACAAAGCTGAATAAAGTAATTATCTCCTCTCAGTGATCATTCTCCAGGGGGGCCTCTTCACATCTTCCTTCAGAATCCAATTACACTATGACACATGATAATGTATCTCCAGTCATCTCCATATCCTCATCTGTCCAACCTCCTCCTCCTCACCCCCTTTATCTCTCTCCTCTTTCCTCTCTCTCTCCCACCTTACCTCTCTCACTCTCTCTCCTTCCTTTCTCTCTTTCAGTGATTATCCTCCAGCTCTTCACATCTTCCCCAGAATCCAATTAAACCATAAAACTTCTCTCTCCCTCTCTATTTCTCAATCTATCCCCCCTTGTATCCTCTTTTCTCTTTCCTCTTCCCCCTTTCTCCCTCTCTCTTGCATTCTTTTCCCTCCCTTTCATCTTCTCCCTCTCTCCCTTTCCTTCTCCTTTCTCTCTCTGTCCTCCTCCTCTCTCTCCCCTCTCCCTGTCCTCCTCTCTCTCCCCTCTCCCCTCTCCCTGCCCTCTCTCTCCCCTCTCCCTGTCCTCCTCTCTCTCCCTCTCTTTCTGTCCTCCTCTCTCTCCCTGTCCTCCTCTCTCTCCCCTCTCCCTGTCCTCCACCTCTTCCTCTCTCCCTGTCCTCCTCTCTCTCCCTGTCCTCTTCCCCTCTCTCTCTCTCCCCTCTTCCTGTCCTCTCTCTCTCCCTCTCTCCCAGTCCTCTTCCTCTCTCTCTCTCTCCCCTCTCCCTGTCCTCCTCTCCCTCCCCTCTTCCTGTCCTCCTCTCGCTCCCTCTCTTCCTGTCCTCCTCTCTCTCCCTCTCTCCCTGTCCTCTTCCTCTCTCTCTCTCCCCTATCCCTGTCCTCCTCTCTCTCCCCTTTCCCTGTCCTCCTCTCGCTCCCTCTCTGCCTGTCCTCCTTTCTCTCCCTCCCTCCCTGCTGTCCTCCTTCTCTCTCCCTCTCTCCCTCTCCCCTTTCCCTGTCCTCCTCTCGCTCCCTCTCTGCCTGTCCTCCTTTCTCTCCCTCCCTCCCTGCTGTCCTCCTTCTCTCTCCCTCTCTCCCTGACCTCCTCCTCTCTCTCCACCTCTCCCTGTCCTCCTCCTCTCTCTCCCCTCTCCCTGTCCTCCTCCTCTCTCTCCCCACTCCCTCTCTCCCTGTCCTTCTCCCTTCTATTTTTGCTTTCTCCCTCGCTCTCTCCCCCCTTCTCTCCTCTCCTTTTCTCTGTAGTCCTCTCCCCTTCTCTCTTCTTCCCTGTTCTCCTTTTCTGTTCTCTCTATCCTCACCCCTTCTCTTTCTCTACTCTCTCCTCTCTCTCTTCTATATCTCATCTCTATCTCTTTCTCTCCTCTTTCCTTCACAATATTACAGAACCCAGCTGGGGATTTCTAAGCAGCTGGCATTCACTGAAATGGCTTTATATTGATTTAGCAGTGAGGCTTTTTCCGGTTGTGCCATGATTAGCCACTTCAGAGCCTGTGCAGTGAGATTAGGCTTAGTCCTTAGTCTTGTCAATTACATTGCCTGTGAATGTGATTGGATCTGACACCGCACGCTGCCTGTCTCACTTGTTACGACAAGGTAGGCATTGGGCACAGAGGAATAAAACGAAAGTTGATACAGAGATTCCGGGTCACTTGCCATTTATTTGTATTATAAGCCAGACAAAGCCCAACGTATCTGGGAGAGAGCCTACAAACTCAATTATTTGTAACTGAGCTTTCTAAATGCCACAAAAATATTCCTTCCATTTCATTCTTAGCAAACTTGATTGAGGATCTCCACCCGATTGTGTCCCATGAATAATAAAACAGACTTTTCATTCCATTTTCATATTGAAATGCAATGTAAAAATGTAAATGGTCCTGGAATTTTAGTGCACAGATTCTGCTGATAAAAAGAGCTGTTGATCATTGATGGGAAAACTTATATTGCAAGACTTTTTAAACCTGGTTTTTGACCTGAAATATTTCCATCATAATGGTATAGATTTTGCATTAGAAATGTTCAGACAGGCGGTGAGGTTGCTGTATGGGTACTGGGTTGCTCTTGAACTGTATTCTTGGGTTAAATGCAGCAGCCCATAGAAGCCTAATAATTTAAAGAACTGGCACAGTGGTGCAGTTGGCAAGATTCTCTGGAGCCACAGGGAACCACCTGGTCCTCCTCCCCTGGAAGGTGAACCTAGCTTTAGGTTAGAGTAAGACTGTGCCCCCCCTTATTTGTATAGCAGTCATTAGCGATTGGTTGTTCATGGATCCCTCCTGACAGATCCATGCATGACATTGGATGAACACTGTACCCATATCATATTCATTCATTCTCAACTCTGCCAATAATCATCTGATGTATGTACATAGCCTTAGTATAAGGGTTAGCCGCTATCTTCATTCAACGCATTAATCTTCTGAGGAATCCACAAATGTAGTGAAACCTGTTGGGTAATTAATATTTCAAATTATATTGATTGGAATTGAATGTTAAAAAAAAGTATTGGTCAAGAGAGAATGTAAGAGGCTCACATTGTGCATTGGAAGAAGATACACTGAAAAGAATTGGAGAAGAAAATTAATTTAAAGTAAAATTAAACAAGTAAAGAACATAAAAATAAATGGAAAAGATAAGAGGAAACTAAAGATCTATTAGTATAAGTACTGGGACCTCACAAAACAGAATGCATGAATGGGTCCTATGATAGGATATGTTGTTGTATGGTTGTAGATGAAAAAGCAAATATTTATTCTTATATATTAAATAATAAAAAATACTGTATTTAATATGTTGAAAATGTATAATTTTACATAAAATAGTATGAAGATTATGGTGCTTAGGTTGCTGTGCATTTACCACAGCATTTCTCAACCTTTTTAACATGGAGGAACCCTTGAAACAACTTTCAGGTCTTCAGATATTCCCTCTCTTGTATCATGCTGGATGTACCATGCTGGATAAAAAGATGTCACAGGGTCCATGTCTATTAGCATTGTCATTGAGGATTCATATGGATGTCAAGTCATCTCCAAACTTTCTACAAATTAGAAATTGGAATTTCTCATAAAATAAACTAAATTTTGCTATCACCATATAATGGTTTATCCATGTTCTTGTTACATCTGACACACCATGGCCTCTGCATGAATCCATTGTATTGTAAAATGTTTTCATCTTCTCTTACTCCCCTTTGTTCTCTCTTCCTGACTCTTTAATGTCCCTCCATCTGCTGGCTGTACTGTATCTCTTCCCTTTCCTCCCCCTCCTGCTAGGAGCTCAGGCCAAGGACCCAAACTGAACCCCCTACTGATGTCATCTCCCTGGGGAACACTTAACCCTATTACAATTATCATGGCCATTACTGCCTACTGACTGCTGTGACCCATTGGAATACACTGAGGTCTGTATGTAACATTCACAATTTAATAAAAAGGCTGTAGCGGCCCCACTGGCTTCTGAATAATTTGAGAGAAAAGCCTATACGTATTTTATTTATTAAATACCAATTTGCATCTGACTTAGCCCATAACTAAGATAAGACTATAAAAAAAAAGGGATCTCCATTTTTTAAGTGCCCCTGATCAGTCACAGAATTTTGACCAACGTGATTCCAAGTTATCACATGTAAGTGGTTGAGGGAGGTTGGGAACCATTATTTCCACGGGGCTGCAGTCACAACTGCTGCAGATTGCAATTAAGTTCCCAGAAATGACAAGTGGCTGTTGGTAGAGCGGTTGTTGCCTTAAAATTTGCCGCATGCAAATCTGGTTGCCATTGGTGCAGTTTACCACCGCCAGGGCCCAGCAGGGGTTAGCACCCCAGGCACTCAGCACCAGTCCCTAAATGGGGTGTGATAGATAAAATTGTTCTGCTTTCAATTTAGCTTATGAATTGGAAAGGAAGCGTCATATGTGGCAAAATCAATAGGCATTTCTGTATTTACTGAAAATGTTCTTTAAAAAAAACACAAAAAGACCCGTAAACTGCATTTATTTGGTTTCACAAAAATCGTTTTTAAAACTCAGAAGAAAATATTAAAAACAATAGACGGAGATAAAACAGCAGGTACACAGCTCCTCTATATGTAATTGATTTATTTAGCAGTTTGCTTGGACTTATGGTGTCCTGGACTGTAAGTAAGTCAGCTCCAATTTCACTGCAAGGTAAGTAGATACAAGTGTTAAAAGGCTGCATTCAGTGATTTAGAAATTTGCGAAGTTTTAATGCAATATAATTACATCTGATTTTAGATAGAAACAATAATTGAGTTTATTCTGCTGTTGGCACCAAGCAGTATCTTTGTCCTCCATGGCAGGCTGGGAGGGTCACATTAGTAATAAACACGTGAAATAAACGGTACAAGTCTGAACTTCATACCGCACGGCTATGGCACAAGACCTGCTGAAATTCCTGAACATGTTGCAATTGATTTTTCTCAATCAGCTTTAAACAGGAAATCCTAAACATTGCACACTCCCTTCTCCCGGGGATTTTCATTCTGAGCTGTCACATCGGATGTGGGGAAATTTTCCACATTGTTCTAATAATGGGAAGACATAAAATATTTTATGTGGATCTCTAGCCATATTGATTTTAGTATTGGACAGAGTAGCGAAGGGTTGGGATCTGCTCAGGGTTTATTTCATCTCCTGCCCTAGTGATCATACTGCCAGTGGAACAGAAACTGGAGACCAAAAACAAATTGTTATCAGAGGTTGTAGTCTTATCCTATCCTATACACCAAATTTCTGCCTTTTTAGACTGCTGAATACATATACATTGAAAGATTTTGTTCTATCTGTTCATAAAATTCAAAAATGCTTGTTGATGTCAGCAATTATAAGGTGTCCTGTGTAATCTCAAGGAGTGTCATCGGCCCTGCTAAACTCATAGATGTGAACCACAGAACCCAAGTCCTCTTCATTATTCCCTTAACACAGGACGGAAATGTTTTGAAGCTCCCAGAGTATACCCCTAACACAGAACTTGTCTAAGAGTGGCAACACTAGTCCACCATTGAAATAGTAAGGTGAGAGTTAATATTAATAATATTAAGCAGTGTTTATATAGCGCCAACATATTATGCAGTGCTGTACATTAAATAGGCGTTGCAAATGACAGACAGATACAATGGCAAAGGAGGAGGAGAGGACCATACACCGAAGAACTTACAATCTAAGAGGTGGGGCGGGGGGTAGTACACAATAGGGGGGAATGGTGGGTAGTGAGGTCGGTTTTAGGAGACAGAAGAAGACAGGTAGGTGAGTTTGAATAAGACAGGTAGGTGAGTTTGGGTAAAGATAAATTTTAGTTGGTGCAAAAAGTCCAACTTAGGAGGTAGCTGAGTAAAAACTTAATGCACTTGTTGGTTCCCTAACTTTTTCTGGGGAAGCAGGACCACAGCCCATGGTCACACAAAGGAATCCCATCCCTACCAGAAGGAGGTGTGCTTGGAATACATTTGGAATGATCATGAGATTGTGGCCCGGTTACCACTTCCTGAGCTTACATAAAAAATGAGTGGGGGAGATAGTGAGCAGTTCAGTACCACCCGTTGTAAAATGTTGAAATATGGTCTGGGTGGCAAGGTGCCAACTTCTGCGAGTCATCCATAAACACCTATTTCCACCAGCCCTGATAAAATAACATCTGATGCTAGGTGAACTTTAGCAATCACATCCCTGCCTATGGAAATCCCATAATAAAATGTGCAGCACTTTGCCCAAATCCTACAGAACCACAGAGGCCAAATGTACAGGAACCGTCAGAGCAGCTGCCAGCCTTATGTTCCGCTTCCCTTATGGCTAACGCCTTTCTTGCTGACCGGTATTTTCTCATCTCCCGTTCTATGACATCAGCATATTGTATCAGTAATTAGTAATGTGTGCAGTACTGAATGATGTCTCACTCATCTGACCTTATCTGCTTTCACTGCTTTTAGAAGAGGAAGGCCAGCTTGGTGCCTTCATGGGACTTACATTGATTTATGGATAGAGGGGAAGAGAGCAGAAGGCTGGAGGGTTCCCATACAGTTTATACCGATGAGCCATAACCAGAAACTCTCCAAATATTTCCCAGATGACACACTTGTATCAAGGCACATATATGTGGTTTCCTTTTCTGGTTTATGTTTAGCACCAGTGGACTAGATTTCTGTAATACATTCTTACCATCGTATAAAATTCCATGAATCAGTGATTAGTCCATAAGATGATTTGTAGGGTATTCATAGGTAGCATAAAGTGTGAAAAATGCCAAAAAAATGCATTATCAATTTCAATTTCAGTGGCAAATAAATTCACACAGTGAACATATAATACTGGTCATGAGGGGATAGTCATTTATTAGCACTAAAACTGTGCCCAAGTGTGATGGGCAGAATTAAAGGAAAGTTCTCAACCTTTTAGCCCAGAGGCAATCCTTGAAACAAATGTCAGATCTCAGGAACCCCTAATGAATTCATTGTGGGTACGTGGGGAGAATGAATCACTACATTACAATTCAGGGAAGAATGCCCTGTCCAGTGTTACTCAATATGCCACCCTACCTGACAGGTAAAATAGCCATTGTTGGCTTTGCCAAATGGCATTGAACCCAGAAGCATGCAAGCACCATCAGATAGGAGGTCAATCAGCCAAAGTGCAAGGAACCAGTTTTTTTTTCCTTGTAACGTCTGCTTTAGATTTCTCCAAAAGTAAGATTTTAAAAAAAGAAATTATCTGTGGTTTGGAGGGCTTCTAATATTCAAATGATCTTTTTCCAATCCATATACCCAGAACCCTTTATTTTGTGTGCCCGCCCCTGCTTTAGGAGTCAGTGGGGGCGGTCTAGACCCATCCTCTGTTTGTGACTGCTTCTAGATTTGTCTTTAATTCTTAAACATCTGTTTGACTCCTAGGGATGTAGAGATCCCTAAACTATAAGACTGATTTATAACAGAACAAGTGTCTGTTCTTTTTTTTCTCTACCAGGAAAGCCATACCATTTTATGGCCCATTTATAAAATGTGAGCTGTGGTATGGAGCCTGCGGTGCAGCAAGTTCCCCATGATTACCAGAATACAGACAGGTCTGTAATTGGAGCCACTGGCAATGGCCACACTGCTGCTTTTTTAATGGACCCCTTAAGTCTATTTTAAAAAGTGCTTTGCAGAGCTTTTCTTCAACTAAAGATTTAAACCAACATGACAGGTAGACACAGAGATTTATCTTAAAAGCTTTTGGATTTGTTTGTATTTTGTTTTTGCTTGCTTGGCGCATTGCTGTTTATTGCAGTTAGCTGACAAACATCAACAACTGCAAACAGTAGGATGATACGATGATTAGAGATCTATAGAGCAATTAACAGAACAATTACCTGCTAATGACAAAAGGGCAGATAAATTGTTGTAAGCAAAAAACAGTGCAGTGTGAAAGTCATTTTTGCATTACTCCATTACTGCATCTATGGAGAGAGTTGTGGTCATCACCCGGGCTGGACTTCCATCATGACTGACTTTGTTCATCTCCATAACATTATACATTAAAGAACTAATTTCCCAATTTGAGGTGAGTTTATGAATGTGAATTAAAAAAAAAAAGCAAAATTGCACAAATACCAATCAAATACACATAGAGGCATAACAAACACAATACAAAAAGCACTAAATTAAATACACCAAACTACCCTAAATGCACCCTTCCAACAAAAAACACATTTCTCCCAAGCAACTCAATGACAAACATTTGCATTTTAGAAAACTTTGACAAGGAAATTGGATCAGGAAAATTTTACTCAATCACTGCGCTCATCATCAATCAAGATATATTCAGTACTTACCATCGCTTAATGTAAAAATATGATGATTACTGAATGCACAACCAGAATAAGTAATGTTTTTAATTTTTTTTATACCTAGTACAGCTGTAAACTGAAGTCTCCATGAGTCACTGAATTATTGGGATCATGCAAATCCTAATGTACTCAATTCATTATCCTATTTATTCAGTGCACCAATAGCTTCACATAACCCAAATCGCAATTTAGATAATCCTGCTGGATCACAGACATTTGCAAATCCGGGATCACTCTGATAAGCGATTTGCAGATGGGCTCACTGGTCCCTACAGGTCACTTGCAGGATGTTTGAGATGGAGATGTCTCCGCCTATATGAGGCCTTTTAAACTTTCAGAAACAATTCGGCTTCTCAGTGCTTTTCTCTGTAGTCTCCTGCCATGGCTTCACTGATGCTTCATATTTAATCCAATGACGGCCAGTAAATTAATTTAGCCCGAGTGATGATACGTCCCCCCAGATAGACACGTCTGACTCCACCAGACACAATAGGCATGTTCCCAATTTGCACAAATCTAATTAGTATGAAATCAGACTGTCGGTTTGTTAATTAGCCGAGCTTGAAATCTTAACCGGCAGGAATTAAAAAACGGGAGCACATTACAGCAGTGTCCCCTGATGACAAATTGCCTATTATTGCCATGCAGGATGATGTCAGACCGTCGCTCTGTAATATTTTTTGTTACTGCAGAGTTCATGGATTGTTATTAGGAAGAAACTAAACTCTGGAAGTTGTGGGTAAAAAAAAGACTAGTCATCAGTTTCCATGACTTGTATTGCACTTGGTGTGGAGGCCGCCATCTTGGTAGAGACAGGGTATTGCTTCCCCATGTCAAATCCTCGAGCAAGGAGAACAGTGAACAGCATGTAAGTGATATAACCAAATCTCTCCCCAAATCTACTAAAATGAGCATATTCAAGGTAACTTACTGAATTAGTGTCCACTTTAAGTGCAATCAAGTTGACTGCTGGGCAGCATTTCTCCAGAAATATCTGCAAAATGTTCATTTTTCTGTGACTGTACCAAGCCATCCTATTGTTAGCTACCCTACCTTTTTATCCCTCAACGTTTCCAAGCACACATATCTGTTTCAGAGAGTTTGTTCATCTCAATTTATCCAAAATAAGACAAGTTCAGTATAGTTATCTGGGCTTCTAATGAAGGATTGTGATGGATTTGTTAAATGATCCAACAATTCTCATTGCTGTCCATATTCTTTGAATTTTTCACCAACACCAAGGTCTAAAGCAGTGATTCTCACCCAGGGTTCCTGCAGATACCAATTATATTTTTGGCTATGTGTAAGGGTGGCATTCTTCCCAACGGCCAACAATATAGGAGACATTCTTCCTAATGGTCACCACTGTGAGTTTTTGATTGCTAATTACAGTAGGGTGTTCCCTGAAAACCTGAAAGTCATTTTAAGGGGTTCCACCGTTTTAAAAAGGTCGAGAAACACTGGTCTAAAGGCATCAATAATGTTTCTGCTTTGCTTTTTAATTGTTGATTGGGGCTCAGGGTAAGCAACCTCATACCATGATTGAGTGACTCCGTCTGAACCTGTTCCTTTGAAATAGACCATGTGACCTCATCCTGCACCATTATCCAGACAGAGTTAGCTAGGAATCTCCATTTAGCATTTCAGAGGTCAAATCGGCAGTTCAGGTTAAATGGTAAGAGTATAGAATCAGTTAGATCCAACAAAAGTATTTTGCTGATGTTAACCTTTAAATGAAACCCAACAGGCTAAAAAATGCAGAAGATAATGTCTTCTGCATGACCCCAGCTTGGGGTAGGAGGAAGTTAGTTTCCTGATCAGGAAATTTCAGGGTTGCAATAATAATAAAAATAATAGGGAAGTGCAACCCAATTGTTTGGCATTTAACCCTGAGATTTTCACATTTGTGGTTTGTGCCAATGGTGTGCTCATAGCGTGGACTCTGAATTGAGATCTCCAACAAAAAAATGATTAAAAGGTTGGTCCACCTAAAATTAATGTTCCAGTATTTGGTAGACAAAGCAGAAGTAATTAAGATATCTTTGGGGTGAGCACCATCATTTTCCCAATACACTCATACACATTCCACAGATGTACAGGTAACTCCCTATTTTAATAAATGCACAGATTGTTTGTCCCAACATTATTAGGCAGTGTGGTATCAGTTACTGTATAAATCCTCACTGTAAGTTAATCACAAACAGAGCAAAAAAAAAAA
>NC_092864.1:33220238-33221930 GCF_032062135.1 Pyxicephalus adspersus
GTCCTGCACATGAGCAAGCAGAGAAGCTCTGTTTGTATCTAGGAGTCGTCCGTATGTCAGATGTTCTTAACTCAGGGACTACCTGTATTGATGTTTTAAGACACTTCAGAACACAAGGGAGTCCCAGTAGTGAGACAGGTCTAATGCCAGTTACTTGAGTTCTGGGTAAAGGGAAGTTCACTGTAATTGCCTAAATCCCTTAACCAGGTCACATGGCAGAACTGCATACTTTCCGCAGATGTTGTTGCTAAAAGCAACAAATGGCAAATGGCTGGATAGTGAGTCCATTGGAGAGTGATATGGTACAAACCGTTTGCAGGGAATTTTGCCATATAATTAATATTTGATGCATTAGATCATTTAAAAAACTGGTGCCCATCTGGTATTAAAACAGTAGATAGCTTTTGATCTTTAATCTTTAGATTGTTACTCTGTACAATGTTCTGTGCTAAGGCCAGGTTAAACTACGTTACCCCTTTGACAGTTAGCATCAGACAATGGAAGCCTCAGTCTAGGCTCTTACTGACAGCATCAGTCAGACCAAAAGTCACTGTTGTTCCTGATCATCGTGAGAAAATGATAGCAGTCTAAAGGATTCATCAAATAAGTTCTGTACAACTGTAAAGTCTGTAAATCTCATTCCAGTCTAAATGTGTCAGTGTATTCCCTATCATTCTATTCTAATACTATAGTTTTTCAGATACAATTACAAAATAAAAAAAATTGTAACAAATTGGAATACTATAAATATGTTGTCAGCCTTTTTTTTTAAATGAATCACTGCCATTGAAAGCACATGGACCTGCAACATGGACTTCACTATGTGTAATATTGACTGTCAGACCCCAATAGACCCCAATGTTTATGGCAGGCTTTCTCAATCTTTTTTTTCAACTTTCAGGTAGCTTACAAAACCTCTTTTTTTTTTTTTTAATGAATCTCGCGTAACGTGATCCACTAAACAAAAACCCTGTGCTCGAAAAAAAAGTGTAAGTGCAAAAAAACTACACAAAAACGTGCAAAAACAAAAAAAGCTCACAAAACTCCTGCTATAATTACACAACTCACAGTACATTAGTGTGGTGATCAGTAGGAAGAATTCCTCTTACATTGCTGGCCAATGGGTAGAATTTCACCCTTATAGATAGCCAAAAAACATCATTGGTCTCACCTAAACTGACCTGAGAGGTACAAATTGCTCATTGCCCTAGCAACCTCTGGAGGAACCCTGAATAAGAAACATTTGTATATGGTTTGATGAGGCATCAAAAGATGGAGTCAGTAGATTGGCATGCAAATTTACACTGTCTCCTTTAAAACTTTGATTTGCCACCCCTCTTACTCCTCAGAGAGCCAAACCAGTCTTTCTAGTTTCCACCTTCACAATGTACACATCAATGTTTGCCCTCAAACCAGATATTTTTTGAAAGCCTGGAATCTACAAAAATAATAGATTGTAATAATGATTTTTCTGCAATGACTATGTATTTGTTTAATAAATAAACACAAGCAAGCTATCATAAAGCTGCAAAGAACTAAATTAAAGACTTGCAAATAAAAAAAAATACACACCTTCAATCCCCCAGGGCAGTTCTATCGCTCCGGGGGTGTCCTGCATCTGGTCTTGCGTCTTCCCGACATTCGTCCCCCAGCCGGCACTTCAGGTGCCGCCATTTTCTCTTCTTCCTCCTA
>NC_092864.1:33222291-33235485 GCF_032062135.1 Pyxicephalus adspersus
TTATCAATAAAACAAATAGCAGCAGTAGTCCCAAGTCCCAAGCTTCTCTTCCTAAATGGAATCTTTGGCCATCTTCATTGGCCAGACTAGGATGACCTATGGCACGCGGGAGTTTGTTCAGTTCCGGCGGGGGAAGCTGGGACTGCCAGGTGCATGTGCAGTTCTATGGAGCAATCAGGCAAGTAAGAATGCTTTTTACAAAGGGACATTACATGTCATTTATGCAATAATGCCCTGCCTGGAACTTTAGTTCAGTTTTAGGTATAACCATTGAATGTGTGCACATAATGTATTAGGTAATTTATGTTAGGTCTTCTGCTTTCCTTTGTTCACATTTTGAATGTGGCTGATTCGTGTTTGTGGTATCTAATCATTGGCCAGTATTGGGGTTTCTTGGTGGTATTTATATTTTTCATACATAGCCACCATGTTTTTTCTGTTTTATTTATGAGTGGTACAATAAATATTTACATAGCCTTAATTTTTCTCCCAGTTTCATTTATTACATGGTGAAGCCTTCATGTTTCTCTGTTTTCTTTTTAAGTGGTGCCACAATTCCCTATGCAGTCTCTATCATAGTTTGATTTATAGGTGGTGCCACAATTCCCTACGTAGCCTTGATTTTTCTCCCAGTTTTATTTATGAGTGGTGCCACAAATTTCTACTTGGCCTCCATGCTTCTCTGTTTTATTAATAAATGGTGCCTCAATTCCCAACATAGC
This sequence comes from Pyxicephalus adspersus, assembly GCF_032062135.1. Taxonomy (NCBI): domain Eukaryota; kingdom Metazoa; phylum Chordata; class Amphibia; order Anura; family Pyxicephalidae; genus Pyxicephalus; species Pyxicephalus adspersus. Next base: position 33,223,014 of record NC_092864.1, read on the forward strand.
CTCCATGTTTATCTGTGATTTTTTTAATAATTGTGAATAGCCTCTTTTTTTTTCTCCTAGTTGAATTTATGGGTGATTCCACAATTCCCTACGAAACCTTCATGTTTCTCCCAGTAGCGCTACAAAATATGAGTGGTGCCAAAATTCCCTACATAGACTCCATGTGTCTCCCATTTGTATTTCTGAATTCCCTATGTAGCCACAATTTTCCGTGGTGCCACATTTCCCTACAAAACCTTCATGCTTCTTTAAACACATTACAAAGGAGTCATAGGAGTTGATTGTTAATCACCACAAAACACCTACAACTAAGAATAATACACAAAAAGGAGCCCAGCCCTCCTCACTTCTACAACAATCAAAAACTAAAAACTTGCAGCTTCTGCTTCTTAATACCCATTCATGGCAGCAGAGCTTTAATAAACAAATTCCGTTTCTAGATTGTTCCATTCTGTCCACAATTCTGACCTGCCACAGCTCTACTTTAAATATTTATACCTTCAGTCATTTACTGAAATCCTAGTCAGCACTGGAGACCGCCTGTAATTGACAGAAACTAAACACAAATCTTATCAGCGGTTGCAGGTCTAAACCTGCCTGAGGTTGCTGGGAGACCGGTCAGCGGTGTAATCTTTAAAACGAGTCTAGCAAAGGGGAAGCAAACACCAATACAAACCAGGGAGAACCACAGAAGATTGTAACTAACACAAACTAATAGCAAAAACTTTAAAAGAAAGGTCAGGAAACATAAAGTTCCTCTATAAAGTTGATGGAGCTTTCCTGAGATTGAAGAAACCTCCTCATTAGAATTGGGGTGCAGAGGATATTTACTAGAAGAACAAGATTTTGGTCTTGGAATAGAACTTTATGTCTGGCTCCAGGATGGACAAGTTATATATATCCTTACGGGAAGAACTGAGAGTCTTTGAAGAACAAGTTCAGAAGTGTCGAGTCAACTTTGACTTGCAGACCTTGCAGAGAGCCCTGGCTCTGCTGTCAGAAGACCGGAAGGTAGAAGTTTATCATTGGAAACATATAGAGGAATATGTCAAGACTTCCTCCACCACCAGCGTACAAGGGAAGCAACTTCATAAGTACCTATCATGGCTTCTGTCCTACGTGGAGGACCTACGGACTATGAAGGATGCTTTTGATGACCATGTTGTTTTTCCATTGTGTGATAACCTCTATGTCAATGATGAGAATGAGGCTACACCAACACCAATTCCATTGTCTCCACCGAATATCTCTGGCACCGCCAGACAACTTTTTCACCATCGACGTAATTGGGCTCTTCTTCTGAGCACAGGGAGTTCAAGGCACCAACATTATAATGTAACTCCACGTTCCATGGCTCTTCTACATTGCATCCCAGATATATTTGAAGAGAGTCTAGTGACTGCTAACTTAGCACAAAACTGGATTCTGCTCCATGAAACCCAATCTAAGAAACCTTCACCCACTTCTGATTCCCGACCCGCCATTGAATATCTAAGTGAAGTAGAAAAGGACAAAAAACTTTTTGGGGCCTTCACACAGTCACCGGACAAGGAAGCTCAGTCCCATCTGAAGGACTCCAGGGAGCATATGATGTTTCTTCTATGGAGAGCTGGTCGGGCCGAGGTTCTGGAGAACCAACTGAAAGATGCCAAACTGAAAGTTCAAACTATGCAGCAAGACATCGATGAACTAAAGCAGTTCATTCGAACAGAAGGACAGGGGATGTCTGATGTTCAAACCAGTATTAGCCTGGAGAACCAGAAGAGGCTACAAAAACTTCAGAGGCAGTTGGACTTAGAAAAGTTCCACCATCAAATTCTAAGCTCTGATTGGCAGCTTGAGCTGGAAGTTCGACCATCACTCATTCGACAAATCAATGCAGTAAGTTTTATCAACCTTTTCTGTATCTTAGCTCAAGCAAGATCTGTGTGAGTGATACAGTCAATGCGCCTGATTTATTAAAGCTTTGGAGAAAATGGACTATTAAAGGGGAACCTGGGTGACTGAGTGAATGTATTTCTTTGCTAGTCCTAGTAAATCGAACTGCTAGTAGTTGGCAAAAGTTTCCAATGTAGGACCAGATCCATTGCAGGTTTGCTGGATCACCCAGGTTCTCCAGTGATAGTCTATTTTCTCCAGTCTTGGAGAACTTTAATAAATCAGATTTATTTTGTCATGAACAAAAAAAGGAGCCAATATTACAAGATATTTTCAAATGGTTCATTAAGACCCTTTTTTTATTGAGTTTTATTCTTCCATTTGTCTATTCTATCTAAAGCAGAACAATTTTAGAAACCTAAATAGAAAAAAACATTTCCTCAGTTTCTTTTCTTCTTTATTCCTTTTTCAATGACAGTACCTCTTTATAGGGTATGCCCTGACCCACGTATACTCAGACTTCTTGCGCTCCCTAATTGCTCCTTCCTTCACCGAAAATATAATTTATGAGTATAGGGTTGTATGTCCCCTGCTCTCTTGTGACCTTGCAGCCAATCTCAAAGCTTGAGTAATGTCACATAACCTAGTGGATGACGTAACAGTCCCCCTGGATTGCCTATACAATGGATTTCAATATTGAGTACAGAGTGCAGGCTAGTTGAGTGTATAGGGATGAGGGAATCTTTCTAGGAATATTATTACTTCCCTATGCACAGACAAGGCTATATGCTCATACAGTAATTTTGGTTGGTCTGTTGTTGCTCCCAGGTTCATGAGCGTTGTGCAGAACTTGAAGGCTCTGTGAACACCCGGAATGAGTTCCGCAAGGAGCCCACCCAGGAGTCAGTTGGAACACTAAGCGATGTGGAATGGGATACCAACTCCATCATCTCCCAAAGTTCAGCCTATTCTTCTGATGTTTTCTCCACCCATTGATAAACTACTACAAATTATGTGACTTCAAGTGATCCCCATATTTTTTTTATGTGGTTAAAGGTATCTGTCCTGCCTTAGAGTAAATGCCACCAGATGCTCCATATTAATCATAACTCCCCCTTCCTAATTTAGCTCTGTTTTGTTACAATGAGCCTGATTTATTAAAGCTCTCCATGACTGGAGAACATACACTTTAGTCAGAAACCCTACGTGATTGAGCAAAACTGGAATGGATTTCTTAAAACTCATTTGCTTTGAGCTGGCAAATGTTTTCAATTCTTGACCAGATCCATTCTAGGCTTGCTGGATCACTCAGTTTATTTTATGACTTGATGGCTAAGCTGCTCCAATAGACATCCTACTTTCCAGTTATAAATGCCTGCTGATGCCTTTTTATTGGGCAGCTATCAGGGATTCGCCACAAAATCAGAGGGCTGAAGTCCAGGTCACAAAGTGAAGACAAATAAAACCTTTGCAAGTAATAAAAGTAACGGCAAGCAATGCATCTAATCATAAAAGAGGCTGTATTAGGGGCACCAAGATTCCCATGATCGTGCCATAGCTGAGCTTGAATCCCAATCCAGAGATTAGTTGGTGACCCTGCATAATCCCTCAACGAAGATGGTGCCATCCCTTAGCCACATGGCCAGATGATCTGAGCCTGGGCAACAAGGTGAAGGCAAATCTCAGAAAAAGAGAAACATTTCTATGTAATAAACAGCAGAATCTTTAACTCCAAGGTTTACGGTTTTGTTGGTGGTGGTTCAGTTTATAAACGTTTGGCTTCACAGAGGAATACAGCCCACAGTGGCCAAATCCTGACCCTCACTAATGCAGTTTATAAAGTGAAAAGGAAAGATGGGATTGGTTACTGTGGGCACTCTTTGCTTTGTCTTTCATTTCTGAGGACCTAAGACCTGTGACAATCACAAAGATATCTGGATTACTGATCAACAGACAGCTACAATTTGATTGGCTGATTGGGCAATATTGCTTTCTGCTTCATGGTAATAAACCTAAACTCAAGATATGAAAACCCATGTTTATAAATATTCCTCGCTAGCTGCAAAGGATATAAATTCATTCTGTGTGCACCAAAGGCCTTTGCAAAACTAGCAGCAAGAACATCTCTGTGTTGTACATAGCCTGAGCAGAAAGCCAGGCTGTGGGAGGGGCCCAACAACCCCAAGCTTTTCAGACTGCCTGCATAAAACTACAAGAGGGGGCGGATACCAGACCAGTCACCCTGCACCGGTCTTTATTACAAGACATTCCTATACAGAGTCAGTGTCATGCTGTATTACTGCACAGATCTGGAAAAAATACATAAAAAAACACAGAAAGATACAAAGAGGAGCACACCAGCCTTTGTATTTAGACAATTTTTGGTTTTCCCAGGGTTCAGCTTTAAGAATGTTGCCCCAGGAGTTTCCAATAAATTGCCTTGCCAACTGTTTTTTCAGCCTAAATATTCCTGTAGCCAATAATATTATATACAAATGCCACAAATGTGCACATGTGTGAATGTATCTACACTATAGGCTGTATAATTGGAATTTGGCTGTTACATCCATGGCCGGTTTGGGGGGGCAAACAGGGCAATAGCCCAAGGCCCCCTTTTTCTGGAGGGCCCTAACTGACAAAATGGCAGGTGTTCAGGCAAATGGAATGCATTGAGATCTTCCATGCCATATAAGTACATAATAATAATAATAATAATATAGGAAGATATCTTAACACGCGGGCCACTACTGTCCCTGCATATGTAGGAGTCAATATCTTGTCACTCCCCCATTAAATTCCTGACTTTTATTTAGTGTAGAAAATCCTGCGGGCCCTTTGAAGGGTCCATTAGCACTAATGCAGCATTTTGTATTGCGTCTGCTTTGATGCTTCCTCTTTGTGTTGGATTGGCAGGAATCTTCCCGGCTCATTAGGTACAATTAGAGAAGATTTCATTCATTTTCCTCCAACCAGTCCGTGTGAGCTGAAATCCTGGCCTGGCATGGGGCCAGATCGCAGAGGGTGAACACACACTTTGGGGTTATATTAAGACTTGGCAGGGAGGAAGAAGGTCCCTTGTTGATAAACAACACTGGAGGGCTACATTCATTATACGGCAGAGTTCATGCATCAGCCATCATTATCTAACCAGGATTAAGGCTGCCGGCATCATTAACACAAGTGAATACTCCTCAGCATTCATTTATTTATAATCAATTGTAGCGCACCCTTGGGTGTTAGGTGATAATGTAATGGGTCCACTCCAACCCACCCTGGTGACACCGCAGTCCTCAGTGGCCCCACAATTGGCGGTGCAACAGGCACAATAAGTGGAATAATAAGTGTGGTTAAAATTGCAATGCAAACAACATTGAAAGGTCTTAAAATAATATAAGGGAAGCCTTACAATACCACAGTAGAACATGCAGTGTAACACACAACAATAATACACCTCATAAAAGAACAGCCAATTACAGGTACCATATACTGCAATGTTACCCAAAAAGCCCCCAACTTCAAGTATGCAGACACTAAATGGATAGCCCAACCTATGAACTAACCAGTGCCCTCTGATACCCTAACTGACGGGCCCCCCTTGGAAAGGTGAAGATAATTAAGGCTCCTGGGTTCTGCTGGAATGACTGTCCGAACTCTTTCTATGGAGGAACTTGACTTTCAGAATCAGCAACAGGTTCTCTTTACCCAGGGCTGACGGAATCCTCTTGCAGATGTAAGCTTGACAGCCAGTCAGATAACTAAAGACGGGCATGTGTCTATGTGTAGCAGTCCTGGTGTGACAAAGGGAGACAGAGAATGAGTGCTACGGTACTTCCATAGAAGTGTCACACAGCCCAGAAGAAAGCTGTAGTTGCCTTTCAAGCAAATGAAAGAGTAGCAGTCAGCAATAAATGGGGAGAACAGATAAAATAGTAGTCCTGTAGCTCTGGTAATAATAGCACCGGCTGGGTGTACAGTCTTTCCTCCCCGGTTGAATTCTAGTGATCCCGGGCAGGGTGGGTATTATAAGTGATCATAAACAGTCTGTCCCCAATCACTGGCAGCAGCACATTCTCACCTTTGACACTGAAGGTAAAGATGAGCTTCCTCCCCCCTCCCTCTTTCTGTGCACCCTCAAGTTCCCCCCCAGTTCATACAGTGCACTGACCCAGACCAGAAAGTGCCTTGGCATCTCACATTACATAATACTGTGGAACCACAGGGTTCAGCATGCCTGAGGTTCAACATTAGCAAGGTGCTACACTATGCAGTGTAAATACGTAAATGTTACTCTGTATCAGGCTTTTGCAGCCCTTGTGCAGTAGAGCTCAAGATGGGATAGTGAGAAGAAGGGCAAGGAGCCAATCATTGGTGTTCCAATGCTCATGTGCTAACAAGGGACATGCTGATAAGCAAAGAAAGAGCCGAGAGATGAGCTCATCAGTCTTCTGCTTTCCAGTAACTGTCCAGTCTCAGACTGGTAGTTGAACTGCAATCAGGTGTCCTGCACTGCCAGGCTGAGCTGAGCTATTGCGGAGCTCAGTAAATCCATAGCTCGTAGAAATGTTAGATAAATCATGATCATTTCCAGTGACAGGAGTGCTGTACACACACAATCCTGTTCTATGGAGAGGGGAGGTGAGAGGATGAGTATGTGGCACGCTACTGTGCACTCCTCAAAAGGAATGTACACCAGTCCTCCCTGCTTCGTCATTCATTGATCCACCAGGGCCGACTGCTGAACAAAATCAGAGGATCAATGTACAAATGTTTACCTGAGACAAGCACAATCATTTGCCTGAGTGACAACCATCTAGCGTGCACACACTAGGGACCCATTTGTTGATTATATCAGCAGCCTTAAAAACATTTGTTCCGTCCTCACCTGATCTTAGGCTAAAATCTCATAGGAAGGTTTTTTATATATATATATATATATATATATATACCAATATGATCCCACCATTAATTAAAGTAATTGTTCTGTTCTTAAAGTTGCACACACCCAGTTCCTGGACTGGCCAGGCTTGGATGATATAACTCCTCTGGTTATATATCATCTGGGGGCAACCAATAAAGATGGCCAAAGGTGTCCAACCCGGAAGACTGGGCAAAAATATTGGCACCAGGAGGGAGCTTGCAGCTTCTGCATTGCTGAAGGGGAGTATTGCAGCATTTATTTTCAAATCTTAGATTGTAAACTCTTCCGTGCAGGGTCCTCTATTCCTCCTGTGTCTGTATCTGTCTGTCATTTGCAACCGCTATTTTATGTACAGCACTGCGTAATATGTTGGTGCTATACTGTTTATCAATAATATTTATAATTTATTTTCACTTCAATTGCATCAGAAAACAGTTAGATCACCAGGCTGGCTGGAGTCATATAAATCTCAGGACCGCATGGGCAGGGAATAAAACCCCTAGGCAGGTAAAACAGCTCCCATAGAGGAATATCATCCATGTATGTAGCTGTTTTCCTGTACATCAGTAGTATGAGAAAAATCTGAACCCAAAACAATGTCATTTGTAATATTTAATAAATATTTCATTTATTTGCTTGCATTTTCTGTATCTTTTGAGCATGGCATATGACTGTGCAGGTACAGGGATCAGGATGTGCAATGAGGGGTCAGAAGAGGTTTGGGGGTAAATCAGTTCTAAATTACCGGCCCCATAATGGACACGGCAAGAAGGAGCGCTGGTGAAATTATCGCACTGATTCTGGTACAGCGGGCCAGAATCACACGGGCATATGAAGCTCATTGTATTCATCCTGACCATCTTCATCGAAGTTCGGTTCAACGTCTTCAGCGTCCAACTGGGAAAAAGAAAAAACAGCAATTCGGTTGAATTTAGGATCTCACCATCAAAATGTTAGAGGTTTAAAATGGAAATCAAATGTGTTTATATATTGGGAAAGGATTAGAACTGCTTGTCTGCATTTAATGCTACCTGGGTTCAGTTACAAAGATTCTCCCTCACGTTTGGGTGACATAAAGGTTCCCTGTCACCCAAACCCAGTCTATTGGAAACCTTCACACATGCACTGCTAAATGCACATATTAAACATGTACAAGGAAACTTTTTAACTTTTGAGATTTGTATGTCTGTCCATCTAGATTGGAGATGTACACAGCTCTGTCATAGCTCAACTTGGCCTGATATTTTCACATACAGGCCCCAGCCCCAACCTGTGAGTGGACAGTGAAGGGAAGCGGAAGAATATTAAGCTCTTCTCTGTACAGGTCTGATTTAGTAAAGCTCTCCAAGACTGGAAAGGTTAGACTATCATCAGAGAACCTGGGTGATCCAACAAACCCGGAATAGATCTGGTCCAGGATTGAAAACACTTGCCAAAAATTAGCAAATAATTTTTAAGAAATACATTGAAGGTTTGCTGGATCACTCCCATGATAGACCAATGATTCACCAATTTTCTCCAGTCATGGAGAGCTTCACTTCTTCCTATCAGTATGTCCTCAGTTAGCACATGAGTATTGGAATACAACTCAATGTGAAGAGATGGAGCAATCTCTTAAGCCACAGTATGTACAGATGCCTAAAGCTACGTACACACTTCCAATTATTATATAAAAATTGGAAGTGTGTACGCACCTTAAGTGCCTGTACTATTGCAACAACCTTGGGCAAAAATTGGTTATGTATACAGCGCCATCCACAGACATTTAGCGATATATCATGGCAGGTCACTAAATGGCCAGACAGGGACAAGCATTGTCATTCCTTATAGATGCAGTGGGTTGCCTTCTGCTTGTCCTCCCTCTCTAAAAAACTGAACAATGCTGTGTGTACAATGCTCATTTATTCTACTGTCACTGGAAAGAATCACAAAAGATCATTTCCAAGCACAGAAATGTACCATCTGCAGATAGCTTAACAGAGTCTGGATAGCAAGAAAAGCCACTTCCAGACAGCAAGTAGGAGAAAATCTGCAACAGGCGCAGGTGTTGTGTTTTATTTCTTGTTTGTTACTTCTATTTCTTTTTTGATGCTGTTGAAGGGTTTCCATCACTTCCTACCCAGTAAAACGTTTACAGCAGGACAGGAAGTGAACAAATCTATAAGGAAGTCCTGGATAGCAGAAACCTAGAAGGGTTTTTTCCTTCCCTGTAAAACTAAGAAAACTTTTTAGCTTAAGTTTCGTCCCGTGTTACGCTTGCTGCACAAAATCATCATTATTGAGTTTTTTCAGATAACATTTTTATAATTTTGAGAACTGACAGCGTATTCTAAATGAATGGGCTTACTGACGCAATTCGCATTACGATACAAAAACGCATGCATTGAGGCACACATGGAAAAACATGCTCATTATAGTGTGAACATATTTAACTATTTCAATATCAGTGTGAAATGTATAAAATATCACTCACAGCTTTAAGCTCCCTCTCATGGAAAAACTTGGGTAGGATGAACCGTCTGAGAGGGACAGTGAGGATGAGGAGGAACGGAAAAGCCAGGGAAGCCGGAGACGATTTTACCACCCAGAGCAACACAATGCAAGAGAGCTGGACGCAGGTGAACAGGTGCATCCTCCATGTGCACACCTGCAGAGACAGCACAGGGATCTTTCAGTGCAAGAAACCTGGGATTCATTACTATTTCAAGTATTACAGAGAAAAATAATACTATACATAAGAAAATCATTGCTGGTTTACAATGCAGATCAGCATTTAGAATGCAACCAATCAGTAGATTGACCCACTTATAATATTTCCATGATTAAAGTAACAAAATACACACTAGAAAGAATGCCTTGGTGGTGGCCATGATGGTTCTCACCCTACAGGACAGTTATGTGACTACACAACTTCTTTAATGCATTTAAAAATATTGATTATGGGAACTCCAGATATTTAAAACAAAATGATCCATTTATTAAGTTATACATTCAGTAGAATGTATTTATAATTTTGGGTTTAGCATTCCATAATATTTGGCTGGGAGAAGGAGGGCTAAATAAGACCCTACTGCTTCGCACAGTTTTATCAGTCTAGCACACTTGGACAAGCTAACAGGAGGGAAGATTGCTCCTACTCCTTAAAGCAAACTAAACCAAAAACTTTAAAAAATCACACTTACCTTTATTCCCTCAAATCCCTTGAACGCGCTGGACCTTACCTCCTTCTTCTGGCTATGTTACCTGGTCTCCCTGCACATGCGTGAGATCAGCATCTCTTTTCCTTCAGTGTAAGAAAATGCCCCTTCTCGGGCATGCGCAGAAGGAGCAGTTAGGAGCCTTCCGGGATATGTGATGTAGGTATCCCTGGAGACTCTGTGCATTGCAATCAGTACAGAAAGGGGAGGTGCTTCTCAATTGTTTTTTAAAAGGGTGTAAAATAAAAAAAAAGAATATTTTTACTTTTTATAAAATTATATCTACCTTTTTTTACTAATCTAAAAGATTTTTTTTAGGCCTGCTTTATTTCTCTTAGGAATGGGTAGAGGGGGTATCCTGCACCAAGCTTTACTTCCTATACACAGCCAGCAATCTGGCGATGCTTTGTGGCTGGGGTAACTGGAGTACAGGACTGGTTTAACAAATATATACATTTTTTGGCAGAAAAGAGAGTTTGCATACATATTTGTATTATAATCCTTGCCAGCTTTCAGCAGCTTGGGGCTTATTAGGACAAGCAAAGGGAACAACTTAAGATGAGTGCTGGGAGCAGCGGTTCCCCAGTGAATCTTGATGGTTGGCACCTTGGACCAGCTCAGTTGGCTGAACTGCTGCAGCAGCTGGTAGTAATGAACTGCTCACTACTGCCCCATTTATTCCTTAGGCTTGTCACTTGCTTCTAAAGAGCCAGCATTTGCAGATTTACCAGCAGGCGGCAGTAAGTGGCACTGTTACATGTAGCATCTCCCCCGAGTCAGTAGTTCACTGGCATGAGGAAGCTGTAACCGCACTGCAACCTCACTGCCAGGCTTAATATAGCCCTATGGGTGGCTGTGGGTGAGGCCAAGTAGCAGACACAGTTCACTAATATGAGAAACCAGTAACTCACTGGAACCTTACCTCCTGACTAATCTGGCCCTTATACTTCTCCATGATAGAAAGCTCTGACTGTTACCTCCACCTCAAAAGTATAAAAGTGAAATCTTTAAAATATTGGGACATTCATTAAAGTGATGTATAGATGATAGAAAGACATATAAGGTACAAATCATGTGGGTATGCCACAATGATCTGTGCTCAGTGCCATGCTAGTGTAGATTGCACAGTCTGACCACATTCCAGCCAATGGAGAAAAACACATTCTGTCTGCTCAACCTGCTGGAGCTGGAGTAATTTAACAATTTCCAGAGGTTGCCTAACAATGGTGCATCATGCTCACTGTCACCGTGAATAAAGAATTTACGGGGTAACCTTGCTATGAAACTGAACTATATATGCTGACCATGCAATCTTGTATCCGCGCATTGCACAACAATCCCATCTTGTCATAATTAGAAACTTGCATCATTAAAATGAAAATAGAATAAATATAGCAACCTCTGGGAAAACATTGCCCTAACTGAATGGCATTTAGTTTGCTATAGCAGTGTATTATGAACAATTGCCATATATTTTAATGAAAATACTTTTCACAACTTTTTCATCCTTGGAATGCGTATGCATGTTCCAGTTGGCTGGAAACAATATTTCTCAATTATGATAGTTTCCAGCGATTACAGAATGACAGATGAATGAACAAGTGCTGTACACACAGCACTGTTCTGTTTTATAGAGTGGGGGGGGGGGGGGGATTGAGTGAGTGGCACCCTGCTATGCTCTCCTTCATTGACTATGGAGTGGTCATACTCTAATGATCAATCATGGAACTGTCAGGATGGATCCATGAAGGACATTGGGTGACCGCTGATCATATGTCCGATTCTTGCCCAAGACAAGCCCAACTATTTATATCAGGTAAGAATCATCTGCCCTGTGCACACAGCCTTACTTATTTATCTTGGAGATGGTCTTCTTCCCCTGCAGTCTCTTTAAAACTATACAAGATCTACATGCACTCCAGCAATAGATACATACTCACCTTCACCACATAAGGGTGTTCGGGGTGATGTTTGGGGTGCATGAGGATAAGCAGAAGCCTCTCGAACAGTTGGATCCCAGTGAGTGATGTAACCCCCATGTACAAGAAGATCCCAAACAAAACCGCCAGAGGGATCTGACGCAACATTTCCCCCATTACTATGGAGAGCCCTGCAGGAGGACAGATATAATCACATGCTGACATTTTTGGAAAATAAACAATATTTACTTTATAAATGTCTAGATAACATAGACCAATTGCAAAATGTTTTTGGTTGTGGGCATTGATCTTTACCTTATCCCAATGTTTCTGGACCTTCCTAGCATGGGGGAAGCCTGGAAATAACGTTCAGGTCTTTGGGAACCCTTTCTAAAATTACTATATCCACAACTCACAGATTATTAATATGGTGGTCAGTAGGAACAATGCCTCTTACATTGCTGGCCATTTGTCACCCTTACAGATAGAAAAAAAGATCATTGGTGTCAGTTAATCTGACCTAAGTGGTACAAATTTCGAGGAACCCCCAGCAACCTCTG
>NC_092864.1:33235592-33278206 GCF_032062135.1 Pyxicephalus adspersus
TTGAGCGGGCTGGTTCTATTCCCAGGATGCATTTCAGAGCATCATTTTTTAATGTTGACCGCAATGTCCCATAGCTATCAGTCTATGTTTGTCACTAATGCAGAGTGTTTTTTATTGATAGAATAACTCATCATAACAAATAAATATCACACGCTTCTCAAAAAGTACACATCAAAGTGCTAGTAAAGGTCAATGAAAGCAGCGGGACATAAATAACTCAAAGCAGCAAATGCTGGTAAAACAATCAATGCAGCAGTAGTTTTGCCTTTGGGGATGTGAGACATTAGGGACGGCTGTCACTTTTGCATTATTGATATTGTTACTAACAATTCAGCTATGTTTCATGTCACAGCCTCTAGGTGTCACTGTTTGCATTGCCATGGCATATTAAGGCACTCTAGCTCCACGTTATATTATAGAACAGATCCAACAGTGGCATCTATAGGTGAAAATTACCCATTACACACTGTTTCAAAAACTGGTGCAGAACAATTCAAAATCATAATTAGCAGATTACATTTTTTTTTTTTGCTATATTGGGTTTTTAAGAAAATCGCATTGTATTTTCCAAAATAAAAAATAATAAAAAGGAAATTATTTTTTAACTTCTCAGCACCTAAAAGAGTCATTCACATGCCTACAGCACTCAGTCCTTACCCACAAAAATGGAGATCAGCACTCCCGTCACTCTTTGCTCTTTGACCTCAGAAATTCGTGGTCTTTCTCCCGGTGCTGTTTTACTCATCAATGTCAAGGCATTGACATGAGTGACTGAGCGCACCGTTGTCGCAGTTAGCCAAGGTAGTCCGAAAAGGGCACAGAGTCCACCCATGGAGCCAATGAGGAGCAAATCCAAGTGAAAGCCACTGCCCTTCTGTAGACACCTTTCCTTCCGACTAACAATCAGTCTGACAATGGAATGAAGAACAAATATCAGAAATATTATATTATGCAATGGGTAGAAACAGGAAGGGGATAAGAAGTAGGGGGAATTCATAGATTCTTTATAAACTTGTGGGTAAACAATGCTAATATTATTTGCTTGATTATCAGCAACAATATTTGTGGATGCAATGCTGAAAGTAACACCATCCCTATAACGTATATAACATCCTCTCCGTCCTCACTGACTTGATGAACACATGACTTTGTTGATAAACACACAGTTGGTGATGTTCTGTTAAATTATTTGTTTGCTTTGGAACCTATTTACTAGGTGTGAAGTGTATGCCCCATTTTTGCGTTTTTTTGGCCCCATTTGGCCCATTTGCATTTTTGCCCCATTCATGACACTGTATTACCTAAGTTGTAGTGTTCTGTAATGCAGGCACATTGAAGGTGTATTGTTTTAGTTCAGTGTTTCTCGACATTTTACTATCTGGAACCTCTTGAAACAACGTTCAGGTCTTAGGGAACCTAAGCTATGTTTACTTTATCTACAGCTCCCAGTATATTATTATGCTGGTCAATAGGAAGAATGCCTCTTCCATTGCTGGACAGTGAGAAGAATGCCATACTTACAGATAGCTAAGAAGGTAATCAATGTCAGTGGTATGTGACCTGGGAATCACAAATTGCCTATTGCTCACTCAACCCCCAGAAATCTCTGGACAAACTCTAGGGTTTCAAGGAATCCTTGTTGAGAAACACTGCTAAAGTGTGTTGAAAAAAAACATTCAAATGTAATGCACTAACAGGTACATTATGCATTATTGTTACATGGGTTTAACCACAACACTTTTAAAATACAATTCTATTTTTAATGCCAGCCCACTCACGTAGTGATCTGAGTCTCCATAAAGATGAGAATAAACACCAAAAGAGCCGGTATAGCTGATGCAAACATCATCCAGAGGGGAAATGGGCTGGATGTCCCCATGGGATGGATAAACCACCCACGTTTTCCAGGAGAGGTGACAGACAAGCCCGAAGGAACATTCAGTTTCTAGAAAAAATGAAAGCAAGGAGCTTTTGACCTTTGTTTTAAAGAGTGATTTAAAAACCCTGTAAATTGATCAATAAAAAGCTTAATGGCAGTTTAAGGGGTGTGACATATTTAACTTTTCTTTGTTTTTGTGCTGGGGTCTCCATCATTTTCTTTTAACAGTTTCAGCAGTGTCCAATACATGTGTCTCCTGCTGCACTATGGTTGTATCAGCCCTTTATGTCACTGAGACGTGTAGTGGTGTAGTAGGTCAGTGGATAGAATCACAGTGAAAGTCAGGGTGGGATACTGGCTTCCACCACTCCCTTCTAAAATGTCAAAGGGAATGAAGAAAGCTACAGTGCTGGAGTAGAAGGGAAGCAGGAGACAGGAGCCACCAGGGTTGTGGTTTTACTTCTATTGCAGGAGACGGCCATTAGAATCTTTTCCTTTGGTTGACAATGTTGCTTTGATTTTTCATTTTCTTGGCTGTAAGATTTAGTTTTGCCTTTACGTTTGTTGCAGAACATACCTGAGTGTAGGTGTCAGTTATTGTATAATCAATTAGGACCATCACTAGAATAGATATTGGAATCCCAAAATCTCCAATCACTCGTCGGGCCTGGGCAAAAAAAAAAAAAAAAAAAAGAAAGTGAGGTCATCTAACATTTAACCTACTGGCATGTGAGGAGGTCCTGTATGCTGTGCTGTCACTGGCCCTACATCTCACCTTGCCTCCCAGGAACCGGCTATTCTTGAACTTGCGGAAGAAAAAGGCAATGAGGAAAGTCCCCGACATCAGGATAAGGGAGAGTAAAGCGGTGTTCGGTTGCATCCTGGGGCCCGGGGCAGCTGAGGTTCGACCTGCAGAACCACCTGAAGGGTACGTCCTGAGCAATGGGTGGTCTGCAAACACCTAGGGCAAACATAAGTCAACTGTAAGCATGAATATTTCCTACCCTACTAGAAGAAATATGCATCTTAAACATGTTGCTATTATACCAGTTTAGGTATTTTAGATGAAATATAATGATGATTTATTAGGTTGATTTCAAACTTTTATTTCTTAAACAATAAATTAAGCAAAAATGTTTTTGAAGATGAAAGTGTCTGAACTGGTCATTTTTACAAAATAGAAAATTTAGGGAAATACCCCAGAATGACAGTTCTGACCCTTATGAACTCTGAAAACATGCTATGTGGGTTTCTGTTCGGGACCCGATTGTCGAATTCCATCCCAGGTGCCACCAAAAAAATGTTTTAGCTAGATTTCCACATTAATTGTTTAACAGTGCAATCGTACTTATCAATGATCTTTATGTACCTGTATTCATGTTTGTTTTCCCATTGCCTGACACTTCATCTAGGGTGTAGGGGGTCAGAGGTCACCTGAAGTCAAATAATTGCTGCCTTTTACCTGCCTGACCTCAAACATGTCACATTCAGAAGATTGGAGAGAGTGTGTGGTCAGGCTGTTGACAGGCACCTTTTATATCACATGATTGCTTCAGTGATGGCCTACTAAATAGGTTCCTTTTAAATAATAGTTTCATATAGCTATTTTTTTCAGCTGGGCTTAAAGTTGCAGATATTAAAGATTATAAAATAAAAAAGAATACACACTCTATACAGCTTGTAGAAGGTCTCGTTGATGAAGATGAGAGAAATAAGGAAGGCGAAGATCTCCTGGGTAAACGGTGAGATGTAACGTACCAAAAAACTGCCCTCAGCAGCCACCATGACCAGGACAAACAGGACCAGCCAGAAGCCAATCCAAACCCGACCGGTCAGGTACTCGATTTCCTGCACCTGGCAGAACTGGCACAAAGGTTAGATTTAGGACTCGAATGTTGGCATAAACATCTTCTAAGAACACATATTATATACAATTTCATTGCTCATTTCACGCTGCAACTTTCTATACAGCATCGCTATCAGAAACAGACTAGAATATTATTTACACAGGTCAATGCATTTGTTAAGTGCTTTAAACAGCCAAGTGACATCACCGGTCTATCTGTTGTGCTTAAATTTTTCAATTTTACCAGAACATTGTTATTTATAACAAAGAAAGCTTGAAATCTAAATCTCTGATATCATATATACAAATGGGGGGCCAAATGTTTCACGTATTTAGTGTTTTCAAGCTTCATTCATAGGTACTTCATGCACATCATGAGAAATCAGTTTGGATGTTTTGGAGAAGTGCTTCTGCCAACTGATTAGGTCAAAGACATCCCATTGTACAAAGTTTGAGCAGAAAGGACTCAGAATATGACTGTGAAGATTCTTATTTTTCCAAGTCTTGGGTCTGCTTGGGTTTGTTGAAGACAATTGTAGCTTGTCTAGGCCACTTTAGAACTGAAGATAAGCTGGAAAATGCCTTCAATACTTTAGGAACAGATCTAATTGAATATGACTACCTACTAGCTACTCTGAATACAAGTATTTGTCACACTTTCTTAGAGGACAATATGGTGCCCAAGATGAACCAATGGATAGAAGAAACTCAAAAAGCAACTGACACTTAGCAAAACATCTGATCCTTGTCACTGTCTTGCAAGGAGTATTGTTTAGCCACAAAGTGAGGCTACCTCCAGCTGAAGTCTCAATTAAATTGTTTTTAGGTATGCTTTGTGAAACAAAGTATGCAGTCAACAACCTAAATTCAACTTATCAAGATATTATCAAGAAGTAAACTTAGAATTTTGCAAGGGTCACTAAACCTTTGGACCTTCCCACATTCTCTATCTCTTCTTTCACTTATCTTTCCTGAATTACATAACATGGCTCAATGTAACAATGTTAAACAAATGGCTAGCTTCACCTATGGTGTATGTATATTCAAACCTTAAAAAATGCCTCTTCGAACACAAGTAGTGGACCAGAAAATCCGATGATTAGCAGAGGCTGAGCCGCCAGGAGAGCGAAGAGGACGCCCAACACCGAGGTAGAGACAATAAGCTCCGACACCCCCATCAGTCCTTGTGTTTTCTCTCCTGAGAATGCCAAAAAAGATTATGTTCTTCCTAATTACTTTTACATAAAAAATAATTAGAAGGTTTAACTGCAATGATAAAGTATTCCCCCTACTGTCTGCTACAGTTTTCATCTATGCAGTGACATAAAGGCTATGCATGTGATGTCACAGCAATGGCTGCAACAGTACAAAAGAAACATCAAGGCCTAAAAGAGAACAATATATTGTAATCCCCCTCATATTCATAATGCAAGCTTTAAATCCTGCTTATAGGTATGTGTAAAGTATACCTAGAAGACCACCGAAGGTAATAGCAGGGGATAGAGCTGCAAAGTAGATGAAGAGAGCAGCCGCGAGACATTGGCTGTTAAGACCATCCTTAATGTCGCTCCAGTACTTCACATACCGCCTCCGAATGTCATGCACCAGGCCCCCAAACAAAAATCCTGAACGCTCCAGTGGGTCTATATCGCTTTCCTGATCATCATCATCCTCCTCTTCCTCATCATCCCCTGGCTTTGTTACATCTGTCTCTTTGTCTGGAAAAAAGATAACACCAAGGTTTTTGAAAGAAGACCTGAGGTCAATGCAAAATCATTTTGGAGTTTTCGGTAACACAGACAGGCATTCTTTTATAAACCTTGTACTAATGCATACAGGAGTGCAATACTTGTTTTTATATAGTATCTGTCTGGAATTCAGCTTCAAACTCATTGTCCCAGCTCAAAATATTAGGAAACAATAAATCCTATATAAAAGAAGGAAGAAGCATGCCATATGTGCTGAAAGAACATGAAGTGAAGGGCAATTCTCTCCACAGAAGACATAAGCAGCAATAAAAAAACTTTCCTAAAGATGACCACCATCTGGTTGGCAATCTCCTTACTGCCTGGATACAAAGTGAATATATAGATTGGATAGGTTCTCCTATTGCAAATTTAGGTCAACCTGAAGGACATTGCAGAAAGATTGTATAATCAGATTCCATTAACATGAGGTGTAGTTGGAAAGGGTTACATGCTCTATCAGTTCTTGGCCCATTTCTTAACATAGCTGTTGCTTAGAGGTCCAGAGCCAAGGATGAGCTGAAGAAAGAATAGCGTAGGAGCAGGGATCACAGAGGTGGCAGTTGCAAACCAGGCCTCTTACCAGAGGGTCCATAGAGGACCTCCTCCTGACCAATATCTGCTGCTGCTATACAGTGGGTTGTTTCCCTGCCTGTAACTGTAATACTGCAGAATGTGTCTTTCATAAATCCTGCATGCAAGTAAGAGATTTTTAGTACCAAGTACAGACAGACCAAAAACAGACTTTCTACGACAGAATATCCGACCTGGAGAATAAATGGTCACCCCCCCCCACATTTTAAAACATACTGTATTTGGAAGGTACATGTTAGGATTAGTTCCTGATCAAGTTTAATACTGGAACAATATTTAATATTGGTTCATTTTTTATTACAAAAAATAATTCCAGCATATCTAAAACTCTGTATAAAATTCAAGACAAAATTCAGGTTAGCTATGGCTAACCTGAATTTTAGTATATTTATGAATACCCATTATAAGTGTGTGCTGACCTTTTGCTTTGGGCGTGGTGTTTTCCCTCGCAGAGCGTCTCTGTTCACGCTCTCTCCTTTTCCTCAGTAAGTCTTTCTGGAAGGTGGCAATAGTACGCAGCAGATCTTTCCCCTGAACCTCACATGGAGGAAGCACCATACTACAATCCAGGAACTCATTGATGGCATTTAGAAGGTCTTGACGTTCTGCTGCCATGTATGCAGCTTCATGGAAAACCTGGAATAGGAAAGCCATTATCAATGGGTTAGAATCAATGTTTCATAGCGTATATCATAGAAAAGCCAGCTTATAGCAACTCTGTCACTTACTCAAAGTATCTTAAAAAATAGAATATCTGCAAAGAAACAAACATGCGCTGTGTTCCCTGCCACATTTAGATGTCCTTTCTTCAGACCCTAGGAGAGGTTTATCTGTGCTACCTTGCAGGTTTTTCTTTGTTAAACCCTAAGGGATCAGTAAGGTTCAGTTCATTGATTCCTGGAACATCACATTACCCTGCCTTATTACTTCTCTCAAACCTCATGCAAGTAGTGGGCTGGTTTTGTAAATGTCAAACTACCTGAGTGGGGGGCATCGGTAAGATATCCTGAATAACACATACATATGATGTTGACCCTTCCCGAATAGAAGAACTGAAATTCATGGTGCCTGATTTATAAAAATCCTCCAAGACTGGAGAAGATAGACTTCCATGGGAGTACCTGGGTGATCTAACAAACCTGGAATGGATTTCTTAAACATAATTTGCTATTAGATGGCAAATTTCTGAAATCTTGGACCAGATATATTCAAGGTTTACTGGACCACCCAGGTTCTCCTATGATAGTCAATCTTTTCAGGGCCAATATGTAAAAGGAGCGGGTCAGGAACAAGGGATATAAAAAAGGACCTGATGATGTCGGATGTGCATTATTCAGGAAATGAGTTGGGCTCCATATGATTTTCATGTATATTTTAAGAAGCTCCCAGTATTTAGCAAATCAAAGTAAGCAATTTTAGTACAGGAGAGGAGCCAGCACAACTGTGTAAGACTTTAGAAAAGGCTGGAGGGCAGATCTGAGTACCCCATGTTAGTATGTATTTCTGTGGTTGGTCCAATTTTCACTCAAAACCTAAATGCATTATTTTGGGCTAATCAGCTTTTGCATGACATTGACCTTAGTGTGCATGTTAGAAATATTGGACAGTAATTACCTATTATCAATTGAAATGGTTGTATACTCCTCAGACATTGCTGCTGTAATTGGTGTCGACATATAAATGATCCTTTAAGCTAAGAAAAGCCTCAATGCTAAGAACCTATTCCGGTACACCATCACAATATGGTAGCCATTACTGAGCTCATTCCCACAGTACTATATCATTCCCCGGAGCCTTATAATCACCTCATAATTACTGGTAGTCCTAACAATTTTGTGAAAGCATATAGATTTCCTGTGCTGCTAAAATAACTGTAATTAAACCAATTAAATGAAAGAAAATAAATGCCAGCAGGGAATATTGATCACATGGTGTCACTGCTCTCAAAGTCCTGACTTCCCATATTCCACCAGGTAGCTCAGGACATGATTCCCTCCATTTAGCCACATTCTCTTTTTGCTATCAATTTAGACTGTTAATAATATAAAATTAACTTTCCCGTAACAAGTCTGCAGCGTGATCACTTAATGCGCTTCTTTGCACGAGGCAGTAATTTCACTGTTCTCGCTGATAATTTATAGCCTTGTAAAGCTCCCCCAGCATTTGGTGAAATAATATTATAGTCGGTATGATAGATCATTTTATTACAGGGAAGGTATTGTTTCTGATACTGTTCATCACAGTAAAGTTATTCAGCTCAGTAGCTCCATAGTTTATTATTAAGATTTTTCAGAAATGTACCAGAAAAGTAGAAAAGAGCCATTAAAAGGGAGTGAGTTTTTAAAGCCGAACTCCAGACTGACTTTTTTTTGTACAGTTGTACTGGCTCCCCTGCTGTACCGAAATTGCTTACTTTAATTTCTCTGCATACTGTGATCTACTCACATTGTGCGTTTTGAGCCATGCAGAGTCAGATATAGCCTGACCTATTCCCTGGCTGGAGGACTTCCAGCAACATCTTGCCATTTCTTCCCCAGCCTAACTGTCTGTACAGCACAGTGAAGCAATCACTCTTACTTTTATAAGGTGAAATCTGGGTTTGCATACTACTGAGAAAAAGACTGTATTTAACAATTTTGTGTCCAGAGTTAAGGGCAGGTTCAGACCTACCTTGACCTCAGACCTTCCGTACGACAGCCACTTGATCACTTGTACCATAGCGCTTGTTTTAAGAAACCATTGTCTGCAGGTTTGACATCTGGAGGCAGTGAGCGCTACTGTACCCATTATTATCTATGAGCTGATGCCAGGAAAAGCTACTCCCCCGAGGTGGCTAGGTACCAACCCCATGGCCAGTCTGAACAAAGCCTTAGGGTGAGCCATGGTTTTCTGATCTCCTAACACTTGACTAGGCCTGTTTAGTTGCCAATATTGCTTTATTGTGCATGAATGTAAGAGGATTAAGATTATTAATAATAATATTAATATTAATAAACAGGATTTATATAGCGCCAACATATTACGCAGCGCTGTACATTAAATAGGGGTTGCAAATGACAGACTAATGCAGACAGTGATACAAGAGGAGAGGACCCTGCCCTGAGGACCTAACAATCTAGTAGGTGGGGGAATTTACACACAATAGGAGGGGATACAACAATTTTAACTGTTTGAAATTCTTTTTTCTTTTTTTTATTATTTGTTTTATTTAGTTTGTTATAATAAGCACTGAACTTCCAACACATTGCAGAATCAACTGACCACTTCATCAGGTGAAGCTGTGGTGACACTTGCAACTACTTAACCATAAACACAGACAAAGGCAGATCCTCTCTTTCCTAACATCTTCCTGTACAGCAAGATGTTTGTTTCAAATGACAGCTATGTGTCTTGCTTACATTATTTTCTACCTTTCCGCCTATTTGCCCACCTTATTCACAACCACTTCCAGGTTTGTTTTTGGAACTGTACCTCAAATGGAGGATGGACATAGATGCTTTTAGATCGACACACATGACAGCATACATAAAGTGACTCTGCCAAGGCTAGAAGAACTTACGTTATCTGACATAAGTGTAGAGATTGAACGCCCAATCTCATGGTAATCCATGTTAGATTGGGTGGGTCCAAGCAAGACAAAGAGAAATCGAACAGGGATGGGAACCTCCAGGACAGATTCCAGCCGGACAGCTTCGCTGAGTCGGACAAAGGCCATGGCAGGGTTAGCCAGGAACTCCACACATCCTGCAGTGTACATAGGACAACATTAAAACTTTTTTTAAGATGCACTGTATCAATGACCACCAACACAAGGATATGTTCAGCAGCCAAGTAGTTGCTTCATTCCCAACTGCACACACCTTAAGTGGAACTAAAGATCAGGCAGGTATTCATTGTAGAAAGGGACAGGCCTTTCTGCAATAAAACAAACTTACCTGCCTGGTCGCTCTCTTCTTCTGTAAAAAAATGCTGGGTATGCGTATGAGCATGTGTAGCTTAGCATACAATACACGGATACCTGGGGCATCCTGGCTTCCCCTGTGGCTGCTGGAACAGAACAAACTCTTGCATGCTTGTGCAGGAGTTGCTTCCTCCTGGCCAACAAGATATCTGAAAATCTATAGCAGGAAGAGGAGAAAAAAGAAGATGGCGATACCCCCAACAGTAAATAGGAATCCAGTAGGTAAGAATATTTTATTGGAGAGGGAACATGGGTGTAATGAACTTTTGTTTTCATTGTACCTTGGTTTCACCTGGGCTGAAAAACATTCTTGACAGAGGGGGTTTATGGTTTTGGAGGGAAGTTGCTGCACTGGTCGACACCAATCCTAGTTACACCACTGGCCTTTTTCAGTTAGCCCCTAAAAATATCACTTTGATAATAATTGTTGCCTTTTCTCCCTGTATTTTTTTCCTGGATAACACAGAACATAACTTTTTTAATAAAACAATCTTTTGATCTACTAACCAACAAGCACAACAGTAGCCTCTGCATTCTCCGGAATCTTCTCCATCAGCTTCCAGTGCTTTATACGATGACCGTCTGGACCATTCAATGTTTTCTACACCATGACACAGCAAAGAACAAGAAGACATTTTGATGGATTACCAGTTCAACTATTATTATTAATATTCCTAATATTAATAATAATAATAATAATAATAATAATAATAATAAACAGTAGTAATACAGCGCCAACACATTACGCAGCTCTGTACATTAAATAGGGGTTGCAAATGACAGACAGATACAGCTAGTGACACAGGAGGAGGAGAGGACCCTGCCCAGACTATCTTACAATCTTATATTGATTGTAATCTCATATCTATGTTCCTGCACATTTTGAAACATAACTATATTCTTCCGACATTCAAAAGTGTATCCCATGTCACCATGGTGACAATCTATATAAAGCAGTCTCCTGCTCATCTAAAGGTTCTGGTCAACCAAAGCAGTTGGACAAGTGGGATACCTTTGACTACTATTTGCTGTCAATCATCAGATAAAACATCCCAAAGATTATCTGTTCTTCCCCCTCCCTCACTGTCTAAACAAACCAGACATTCCTGTGTGGGATTACAGCTAAGTCAAGATATAGTGGAAGGATTGGATTGTACTTATACCTCCGGCAAACTTCAATGGTCAGGATAATGCTTTACAACCCTTTGTCTAATTCTCACGCAGCTATAGGGGTTTATTCATTTCACATAACTCCAAGACTTTTTTATTCATCATACATTAACCAATATTTTAATTCCTATTCTTCAAATTGTAATATGCAGTGGAGGAATAAATCAGGTTGCTCAAGGAGTACAAAGAACATTTTACCCTACAAATCGAAGAAATAAACCATTGTTTTTTGGAGTTCTAATGCCCCCCTTCAAGGCCTAATGTGCCAACTGATTTACAAAAATATTGGACCCAAAAGTGATAAAACAATTTGGAAACAGTGATGATAGGCATAAGATTGGATTGCAGAAAAACCTAACATGAGAGCCCACCTCATAACACTTATAATTACTTGCAACTTTGCAATCTTCTGAATTTTTTGGTGAGGCAAAACTCCTGCTTCTACACATAGTGCCTTATAGGGTCTTTCATGTGAAAAAAGTTGCCAAACTGGAGTCACTATTTTCTATTCAGTGTATTCTTTTCTACATCACAGGTTGTGTCCTCCATTCACACCATTCTAGATTAGATTGGTTGAATTATAAACAGATGTTTAGACAACTGGTAAAACCAAGATAATGGTTCTCAACTTGCGGCCTTTGATTACCTGCTTGTTGTCTGCATCAGTGTGAGTATTGTTGGCATTGCTCTCTTTCTGAGGGCTGTTGGTTGTGACATGGTTTCCAACTCCAGATGTGGTGCTACTCCGAGGATGATGGGACTCTCTTCCATCATTGGGGTGACTGACAAAGAGAGAAAATGTAAGTATATAAAAAAAGGTAAAGCACGTATTCTTTCCAAAAAGTATTAGGCCCCGTACACACGTCAGATTTTTATCGCCCGATAAACGGCATCGGCCAGATATCGGGCGAAAATCTGCCGTGTGTACAGTCGGTGTCGTCCATCGTCCGAACGACCGTCCTGGCGGATCCACGGACGATGGACGACGACCGATTCTAATGCAAGGGAAGGGGGGAGCGCGCAGCAGGGTGCCGCTCCGTCGCTCTCCCCCTCCCCTCTCCATAGAGCAAGAACGGTGCTGTATGTACAGCACCGTTCATGCATCGTGCAGTCCCTTGTCGTTGGAAAGGATCGTGAAAGATCCTTTCCAACGACAAAAATTGCAAGTGTGTACGCAGCTTAAGTCTCTAATTATCTTCCAAGATTGTGTTAATCTAAAGTTGGCCAGGTCCATGATCAACTGACATCCCACACCAAGCTATCATCATTGACCTTCAAATTTTTTTTACCAGCACTCAAAGCCACAACCTAAACTAGTTTCCACTCCACTGTGTTCTCTTACAATCAGTGCAAGTGAGGCTTCCCACTTGAACAAATATTAAATCTCCAGCTAATACAATGGCCCTGATTTATTAAAACTCTCCAAGATTGGAGATGATAGAGTATCATGGGAGAATTTGGGTGATCCAGCAAATCTGGTTCTCACCTAGGTTCTCCCATGATAGTCTATCTTCTCCAGTCTTAGAGAGCTTTAATAAATTGCCCATTTCCGGTATCTGTATATCATAAAGCATTGAAAAACAAACAAACATTTAGCCTGGCTGAGCCTTTTTTTGCTCCATTCAGTGATGGAATGTACACATTACCTGTGCTTTAGCAGAAGTGAGCGCAGAACATTAGAACGGTCAATGACTCTGATCTGATCAGAAATGACCATTGTTTCCACAATCATCTGAGCTATTCCCAGCATAGTAGTCTGGTCCAGGTCTAGAAGGACGGCTCCTGTACAAAGAAATAATTTCAAAGATAAATAATTGTTACAAAAAAATTGATCAACTTAAACCTGAAGTTTATTCTTTTGCACACCTGTACATCTTTTTGATAACACACACGAATATCAGACTGGAGGGGTAGAGGGAGAATCCTAGCCAGACTGCAATTTCATGCAGATTGCCCAGGGTAACAGCTACATGTGGTGCTGATTGAAAGATTGATTGAAAGAGCTAAAATCCAATAAGTGTAGGGGGTTTGCTGATGTCAGTCATGCTAAGGAAGAAAGAGCTAGATGAAACTGGGCATCCTGCAATCAGGAAACAAGGTGGGCTCTGTCTAACTTGATGCAGTTTCTAATGCACATGGAGAGAAGTTTACAGTGTGCAGTGAAATCAAAGCAATCAATTCCAGTCCAGGAGAGAAGCCTGTACAACCGTGTAAGAGTGAAGGAGAGGCTGGAAGGCAGATTTATACTGGTCAATGAATATGTAATGTGGACCCAAATGCCCCACAGCCCTTTACATGTGATGTATACTCTCCTCTACAGACGTTATAGCATCAGGTGACTGTGACCAAAGGCTTGCTGCAGCCTACTGTAGATTTTAGTTTTTTGGTCCTGGAGCAGAACTTGTATCCTTGAAGGCATTGCTGCTTTGAGTATTGCGGTATCCAATATATGGGCAGTGCAAGAGAAGGAGTTGGAGCTCTCACCCTATATAACTATAATTATTCAAATGACCCCTGCTGAGCAAGGGACCTTGCCTGTAGCATGCTGGCAGGGATCAGTATCTCTATGTTGCTTTTTGAAGAAAAAATTATGACTTACAAAATCTGTTATTAAACTAATTTGAGCTAAAACTTTATTTTTAAAGATTTTCCAATCAAAGTACAACAGGCTCAAAGCAACTTCTTTTGGGCCACCCCCTGAGAACAGAATTAGTATCAGAGATTCTATAAAACCCACCGTGTGCGATTGTTTTCCTGAGTTCCAGCAAGCTACGGAAGGACAGAGAGGCTACGTGAGGTTTGCCCCATCGAGATGTCTCTTGCTCAACATCTTCTTCAAATTTTATCCAGCGAGCTGTCTCCTTCCACTGCATCTCCTGCACCCCATCTCACACCAGCTCATTTAGCTCCACAAACACCTACAAGGACATTAAATAGAAAGCAGAGCAGCTGTGAGCAACTATGGCAAACATATTACTCATGGTAAGAATTGATAGAGCCACCCTAGCCAGACTGTACAGGGCAATTACCAGAGAAATGCTCTTGTGGACCTCAGAAAAGTTCAAGCAAGTAACACAGGTTAGATAAAACATTTGCAGAATTGACACCCAATTTTGGAATTACAGCTTTAAAGCATATCTGAATCCAAGAACAAAATTAAATATAATGCAGCTTACAAGTCTTTAGATAATGTGGCTGCATTATTTTTTCTCATATTTTAGTTCTTTTTTGGGGTGACAACACTTACTCACTGTACTATATTTGTAAAAAATAATGTAGTCACCCTAGGCCAGGAATACAAAAAACCTTTCCTTCTCCTCTTTTGCATAACTTATAGGGAATCCACACAGAACTGCACGGGTCTGATAACACTACTAACTGATAGCTGTGCAGAACAAGCAGAGAGCACACAAAGTTCATAAGATTTCAGAAAATATGTTACTGCTGATACTTCCTGATAATTGACTAGCACTTTCATGGCCAGTCCCCAAATTCCAAACTGCAGGATTAATTTAGTGAAAAAACAATTGAGTCCAGGGAGGTGTGATAAGGTGATAATGTGTGATATGCATTGTACAGCTCATTATATAACACTCAGAAGTATCAGTCTCAATTGATCTGCAGTGCATTTCATTTTGAATAAAACTTACAATCCACATGTATTTAGCACAGCGCACAAAATGTTAACCATCAGAGTTATGTGGTGCAATGTGTTGATAAACATTTTTTTCAGGATCAATGGGTTATTTTGAAAAGAGATATACCAACACTTTTCAATGGTATATTCTCAAAAATGGGGAGCAAAAAGACATTTATTATCAGGATACATACACACTTTAAAATGACCTTTGTAATTCAATCTGCAAGCAGCTCAGATTTTCCTTAACAAAACGGCAAAAGAAAATTTAAACATGGCTCCCTTGTATGTAGGTGTTCTGTAGACGATTCACTAATACATGTCTTGTACATCGCATTAACACTTGCGCTTCTTTATAAAAACACATGCGTTAACACGATGCTCTAGTAGAAACAGACCCTCAGCAGCAGATTACTTTTATTGTTCTTATCTTTTTTCCTCCCACCCTGTCATTAGCACTTTCTTTAAGGATATATTTACCTGCAACACTTCTGTCTCTAGATAAGCTCTGTGACAGACCTGTTCACATACTGGGCCTGATTTAATAAAGCTCTCCAAGGCTGGAGAGGATACGCTCTCATTAGTAAAGCTGGCTGATCCAGCAAACCAAATGTATGCAAATGCATGCAACTGGACCACTGATTGTTGAATTAGAACTATAATTGGCAGGGTGTCTGCATGCCACCTCTAGTAGGGATGGATAACTTTGTATTGTGTCCCCATCAATGTCACCAATATAGTTGAATAGTTTATCCTTCCTCTGCTTGTGATGAATGTTCATACACATCTTTGCAGATCTGGGCTTTTTATATGTAAGCACACTCAGGAGGATCATGGTAGTGCCAGGCAAGGCTGCCTTGCCATGATATATGTAGTGCACTGGTGCTCTTACAGATCCGGAGAACCTAAGCTTCCATATGTAAGCAACTGGACTGCTGAAGTATAACCAAACTGGACAGGATATTGTGCATGCAACTACTAGTAGGACTGGGGAGCCTTGTAATGTGTCCCCATCAATGTCACCAATATGGATGAAGATTCTTCTTCTGCTTGTGATGACTTTTCAAGTAAGCAGTAAAGCGGACCATAGTATCACCAGGCAAGCCTGCTCTATTTATTGCTATGATAAATGTAGCTTGTTGGTGCTTTTACAGATCAGGAGTTTCTAAGCTTCCATTTGTATGAAAATGTATGAAACTGGACCTCTGATTTTTGATTTAGAACCATATTGGGCAGAGAGTCCAGCAATGTACTGCTAGTAAAACTGGGAAATCTTGTGTTGTAACTCCATCAATGTTACCATTGTGGATAAAATACACAATCACAAGTAATGCAATATTACCTCATGGGGTCCTTTCTTTTCAGTTTTTTTCTTATTCCAATTCATCTGTGGTGAAACAACTGCGGCATCTTTCCTGCTCCCCCGACACTTTGTTACCAGCTGTCTGCGCAATGCTGGTGGTTCCTCCAGGTTCAAAACTACACAAAACAGATATCCAAAATAAATCTAGTTATAAATAACCCATAGAGATCAGATATAAAGCCTACCCAGCTTATCTAGCCAGGGGGACAAGCAAATCAGATTTCACTTTGTATCAGTGTGGATCAGTTATAACAAAGGTGTAGCTTAATGGACTGTGAAGTTACTTATAAAAATAAATACCCCTTTGCTAAATATAGATACACGTAAAACAACCACCAAACCCACAGTGATTTCTTTTTGTTTTTGGAATATAAATATTTTAGATTGCCTATCATTGTTTGTACAATCGGGTTAGGAAAACTCTTCCAAAGGTGATAAAAGTTCCGGAGCCAACTTTGTAAAATGAAAATTTTCCTTAGTTTAGGAAGATTTCTTTTTACATTCTGTTGTTACATTCAGCAAGATACAGAAAAGCAAAAATAATCCAGCAGAGGTTTCAACACTTCACTTCTCCAACCACAATTAAAAAGGCTCTATATGCACGTTAAAATTGATCTGCTTTAACCATGATTGATTTTTTGGGAAGAGCTGCCGCTGCCACTGAGTCTAATTTATGGGATCCCTTGAGTCATGTAACCTCAAGACTACAAAATATCCTTGTTGGCTATTATTATTGTATTTTTCAATTATTTATTATTACTTTTTGTTTTGGTCCTGGTGTTGCTCCATTGTGTACAGAATGTTTATTGGAGCAGCCATTTTCTGGACCATGTCAATATATTGGGGATACCCTAACAACCAATGACATCTCGGCAACAAGGAAGCTATTTTGTATTCAGTGATGGCAATCAAAATGTGCTTATAAAGTATGAGCTTGTAGAGGAATATGTAAAGGAGCAGGATAATGGAGAGGCAAGATGCTGCGATTTCTAATTCAGTGTGTCTCAACCTTTTTACCCCAGAGGAACACTTGAAATAATTTGCAGGTCCTGGAAACCACTGTAAAATATATTATTCTAATGAGCAAAATAATAATTGTCAGTGAAAAGAAGGACACTCATCTTGATGGTGAACCAAGTGTTGGATTATAATATCACACATACAGATAGCTAAAAAGATCTTTAGCACTATAGCACTGCTATGCAAAGTGGTGATTAACTTAAACTAGGCAGGAATCCATCCAACAAAAGTTCAATCAGCAACTGCTTAAGAAACTCCTAGCAAACTGGAGGAAACCTAGGGCTCCACAGAAGCCTAGTTGAGAAAAGTTGCTCTAGCCTATGTTTTATTTTCATGTATTTTAAAGGTTGAAAACTAACTTCTAGACTTAGAGCATTCCATAACTGCACTGAGATGAAAAGAAGATTTCCATACGAGGGTCTTTGTCAGCTAGGAAGACCAGAATCTCCCGCACTCTACTCCAAACATATACATCTGCCTTGCACATAGTTGTTTATGCCCCTCAAATAACCTGTGTCCCACAAAATGCAGAATTGGCACAGAATCCCACAACTTTGTTCCAAGCTGTCAAAATATTGGGAGCATGTCCACCAAACTGTCTAAGGATTCTTTACAACACTTTTCCTCCTACTGACTCCTAATGCTAAAGAATATTTATCTAGGTGCCCGGTGTAATGGGGACATTTTCCTCCTACTGAGCATAGATGTTGGTGTGTTTTTCCCCATACCGGCCACCATTGCCTGGGCATATTTTCTCCTACCGACCACAAAACCTGGTGCATTTTTCTTCTAATGACCACAAACACTGTAGCATTTTCTTTTGACTGCTCATAGATGATGTTTTACTTTTCCTTGAGCTATCTACCAACCCCTGGGCACACTTTTTGCTACTGACCACCAAATGTGCTTTTTTATTCCTACGACTACCAAGGGTGGCAGTTTTTCCCACTACCAGTGCTGGGTTATATTTTTCCTCTCACCAGCCTCGTGCACTTTTCAACCCACTGATGCTACGGCGTTTTTTGCCTTCGATTCATGCTGGTGCATTTATATTCATCAACTATAATCAACTATGCTTTTTTGAACCATGACTAATATTCCGGGAAATATAGTTATGGCTATTTTTGTTTTTCACACAGGTCAGGGTTTTCCTGTTTCTTAAGTCAAATGGCATGTTTGCTCATTAAACATATTATGCTGTAAGTACAGACCTTTCATGACTTCCCAATATATAAGGTAAAAATGACTCTACACTCAGTAAAACCTAACGAAGTCATGAAAATATATATTTTTTTTAAATGCTGGACCTATAATTTAGAAACTCCATGTGTTTTCTGCACTTTATATAGTGGGTCATATTGGCAAGTCTGACATTTTCACTATAAGAGACTTGCCACCTCCACACAGTAACTTTTCAATGGGAAACCTTCCCGAAATTCCCCAAATTTGGTAATATAGTGGCATCTTTATTATCTTCTCTCTTATTATCTTCTGCCACAATATCACCCTTTATTCTGTTAAATTACTTGGTAAGTCAACCACCTAGAACAATTATGAAGTAGGAAAAATGAAAAGAAAGAAAAGATGATGGCCTCAGATTTTTTCTTAAAAACATGTCAGTTGTGACAGCTATTTCCTAACCCGATATGTTCTGTTTGTACACCTGTCATGAACAAAAAGGTAGTCACTGACCAGAAACAAATATATAGAAAGCACTTTTCTTTGAAGTTCATTTACTGCACACTCATGCCATGATGGTGATATAGAAGCACCAAGCTCAACACTGCATTTTAAGAAGGAATCCAGCAATAACTCCCCGTCTTTATCTCCTGTGACAGGTCTACATGAAATGTTCCTATCACCATTATTTTCAGCATAACAAAATACCATCCTCTACTCACCAATGCTGTCTCCATCAGGCTGGGTGAGATGGTTCTTGATAGATTCCCAAAGGTCATAATCCTCAAAGTTCAGCACAAACTCTTCAAAGTCCTCATGCCCAACCGAATCTCTAATGTTTCGGTTACAGTTTTCTTTTCTGGTCAGTTCATTGGTGGCTCCCTCCTTTCCTTCACTTTCATCACTTTCTTGTATAGTTTTCATCTTTCTTTGACTATATAATGTCCCCTAAATTTAAACTATGTAAATCTTTTTATCTTTTTTTTTGGAATACTGTATATGGTTTGTGTGAAGTCTTGTTAAAGGGTCAGCTTTTTAAACTCAAAGCTAAGAAGCTAAAGCAGAATTTTGACCTTTCCAACAATGTCCACATAGCACAGGTGGACTTTTTCACCTGACCTGGAGCCAAGTGAGGGTGTAAGACATATTGCTTGCAATCAGCAGACAATGGAAATCCCAGATCAACTGACCTTAAAAGTTACCCAATTCCCTCTCTGTTCCTCCCTAGTTGAACTGGAATGATTGCTTGGTGATAAGCTAACACAAGTTAGGAGATGGTCATACTTGGCCTACACCTACTCTGCCATCTTCAGCTCAGTATATTCATCCTTTGCCTTATTCCCTAAACCTAAAGTTGTCCTGAGTACCCTTCTGGATATTCTGTCTGTCTCCAGCCTCTCAGTTTGCTATCTGTATCTTATCTGTGTGTCAGTACCCGTCTGTCCTATTGAGCTCTCCATGCCCCGAGGAAACCTAGATGGATTTCCATGACGTACCTCAACCATCTCGGGGGTGAGTGGTGAAAGTCAATGGCACGGGCTCTTTATTTAGACTGTTGAGTAACACGTGAGATAGTTCCCTTTCATTCTGTCTAAGCTCTAAAAGATGGAAAAGAGCTGGAATAGACCAACCGAGGCAAAATCATTACCCATAGTATAAGGGTTTGCTGTATTTTACAAAAAGAAGCCCCATCAATTTCTCTTTTGTTTCATTTACAGAATATTTCTAAAAATGTAACTATAGATGAACTGAGAAAGATCAATATTATCCCTTGGTGTAAATATTGATCAGTGGGGGGATTGATCGCTCTCTGGGGCCTCTAGCTATCCCTGCACTTGATTCAATGTCACAGAACAGCGATGATGAATGGACGCAGGGTTGCGGGACATCCAAGTTGCCTCTTCAGATCTCCTCCCAAACCTACGCAGAAAATACCAATGACCTGTAAATCAGAAATAGGGATTTGTTTTGTATGGGGAGGAACATTTGTAGGATGAAACCATACAATCTGTACTGTAAGTATTTTGAACTTCTGGACAAGAGCAAGACAGTGAATGTTTCTATAAAGAATTCATTCATCTATAAATGACTTTCAAGAGATCACATGCAGATGTTTGATATTTATAGAACATCTGCATTAAATGTGAAGAAAGAAGCAAAACAGGTTAAATACATTACAGCTTTCACCATTAAAAGTTCAGTGTTCCTTTGTTTTTTCTGATTTATTTCCTATTTTCAGCAAAATATTTCTAGACAAACTTTGGAAATGACCTAATTACTGGAACTAAATCCCCCTGCATTGCTTCCGGTGACCAGAGAATGCTCTTGTTTGTGTTTGGTCAACAGTACAAGGAACTAAAAGTCTACGTACACACGTTCAAGAGCTGTCATTGGAAATGATCTTCCTTGATCATTTCCAGCGACAAAAGACAGCACCATTGTGTTCTATGAAAAGGGAAGAGCTCTCCTCCCTTCACTTGTATTGCGGTCATTCATTGCCTGTAGTTCATGGATCCATCAGGACAGATCCATTAACCTCTATACACAAGTCAGATTGTCACCTGACTGCTCGTGTCGGGCAAAAATCACCTAATGTGTGTACATAGCCTAGAAAACACTTAGTCAGCAATCAATAAGAATTATTAAACAACACCTATACAATGATTTACCATAGACCTGAATAGGGCTGTACTACAAAAGCCGGTGCCAGAGTAGATTTAGGGCATGAAGATGTAAACAATGCAGTACGCCTCCGTTGCTAGGTAGCGGTAACCGGGTTCCAGGAAGTTCTTTTTCAAGTTAGGTTGGGAGACCAAGTAGGGGGCTGGGGTTGTTTTTAAAGTAACGTTCACTTAGCTGCCATTTTCATATACTTACCTTTTCTTCCCCCTTTGCTGCTCATCTGACCACCAAAAGTGAATTAAAGAGGACCTGTGGAAGCCGCTGGCCACTAAGTGTATACACATGGCTGAAGGTGACTGATCAGCCAATCACTAAGCAACGTTGCTGCAAGTCACATGCTCTCCCATGCCTACACGTTGCCTTCACTCATCATGGCCTAAGCTGAGTCCAGTGTTGTATTTCTGTCTGCACCGACTGGCACAGCTTTGCCACAAATCACAGCCCTATCTGGCAGGAACTTTTGCTCTGCTGCAGCTACATAACACTTGCAGGTATTGCCTTTCCCTCAGGATTAGGCTGTACAGTGCAAGGAGGAGAAGCAGCAGACTAATGAGGTCATCCCTCTGTCATTCTGCACTCTCCTACTATCAGCACATAAGCTCACCTGATTTGCTGCTTATGCTGCTTTTGTCTGAGCTTTGATTACAGCAGATTGCAAGAGGCTGTTCAAGTAAAAATCAGATACATATACTGCATGAATTGAAAATAAAAATACATTTGGTGACACATTAATGAATTTGCTGTATTATTATTAATAATGTTGGTGCTAATAATATTGATAAACTGTATATTATGCAGTGCTGTACAATACACACATATATATATATATATATATATATATATATATATATATACTGGTACAATAGGACTACATTTTTATACATATTTACACGTATATATTGAGTCCTCTAATACCAGTAGTCACTTTTCAGTCCTCCAGCCCAGACTTGTCGTCTCGTTGGTATGTATCAGACAAGCTCCCACCAACGTCCCCTATCTCCTCCCAGCGCTCTATGGTATCTGAGAGGCGGAAGTAATGCCTTTGTGGCTTCACTCTCATTGACTAGACTAGGAACCCGGAAGTATGCATTGTGGGCAAACATCTGATCCTGTGTCTGCCCAGTAGGCCTGGGGGGGAGGAAAGGGCAAGAATTTGAGCCGCAGGAAACTGCAGGTGACCCGAAAGGGAGCATAACAACGTGTGACTGTGGGACAGGTAAGCACACAATTTGGTGTCTTTCTAATCTCTGTAGTTTCTTCCTATTACAGAAACTGAAACTGCCTTCCTCTGTTGTCATGTGATCCATCCCAATATTGCTCCAGGCTTCATTGCACCCTATTGATGTGCATGGTGTTCCCATTTCCCTGGCTGGGGAAGTAATTTTGTCATTATTCTGCTTTGTTGAGTCTATTGGCACTACACAATTAAATCCTAATTAGTCTGTGGTTCCAGATCTGGTTGGTGATTAATGATTGTTGGTGAGCGCTGTCTGTTTGATGAAATATAGTGAAATGAGACAAAATATTTTGGTGATCATGTGACTGCCTTGCTCATCCATGCATTATTATTATTTTATTTGCAGTTCAATCACCCCAATCACTGTGTACTGGGTAATAGATTTCATATTAATAAAAATATATACATTGTTACAAATAGCAGTACAATTCTTTCTAAAACAGTTATCACCTTTGGAATATTTCCATTCATCTGTTTGGGGTTTGAAGTGGTTT
The DNA here is from genome assembly GCF_032062135.1 of Pyxicephalus adspersus. Classification (NCBI taxonomy): domain Eukaryota; kingdom Metazoa; phylum Chordata; class Amphibia; order Anura; family Pyxicephalidae; genus Pyxicephalus; species Pyxicephalus adspersus. The sequence continues at coordinate 33,258,400 of NC_092864.1, forward strand.
GGATTGGAATTCTTATCGGATGTTTTTGTATAGCGCATATGAATAATCAAGTACATCCGAACAGAATTTTTATTTTTTGTTACCTACCGAAAACTATCAAAAGGGCTGAATGAGATAGGAATATTAATAGGATTGGCTGGTCTATACTGGACTTTATATTATTATTAAACAGTATTTTTATAGCGCCAACATTAAATAGGGATGGCCCTGCTGCTGGTTATTTTTTTTATTATATTTTTTTTTTTTTTTTACAAACCTTTGACCTAAAACATATCAGATTATGTAATAGGACAAACTTGTTGGTTGTGTTGTGTTTTTGATCAAGCTGGTTGAACCTCCTTACTTCCTTAGACAAAAGATTTGCTAATAGAGGCAAAGTTCTGCTTTTGAGTTCTTACCTGACCAGTGTTTACACAACAAAGCAGATTGTTATCAGTGTGAAGAAGCTGTGTGCTTCCTTTTCAACAATATCCCTGGAAGTAAACTGCCCCCTATGGTAGAGGTGGGGGAGGAGTGACCGGAGAGTGTTGGACAATTTTGTCCAGGTTATGGCAGCTGCTGAGCTGTGCTGGCCCTGTCTGCCCCCTCCCTCCCTTTTTTGTATGCTATGTACACACACCTGTCTGAAATAATAATTTCTAATTTGATTTGCTTTGATAAAAATCTAGGTTACATGCAGGTGTTACCTGAGCTCATTCACTTGGTCCACATCCACATTGAGGAGCCTTCTGCTATTCCCTTACATTTCCCTCTCCAGTCCATGCAGCTTAAATTCCAAAACTGTCATCCAAAATAATCACTAGCAATAATTTTGGGTGACAGTAATTGAAAGCGTGTTCCCAGCCTAAGAAAGCCAGTGTTGTCCTACAATGTGTAGAAAAGTCTTTTCCATCACTCAGCAGTGTTCTCTCCAGCCCTTTTTAGCCAGGCACACCGCCCGGCACTTTTCAGTAAATACCCGGCTGTTTGTAGGTGGTTACTGAAAAGGTGGGCCACAATACAAGGGCACTGGGCATAATGCAAAGTTGATTGAAAAATAGGACATACTAAGTGGTTGGACATTAGAAAACTGCATCAAAGTAAAAGGAGGTGATAGAAAGCTGTCATAATTATTGGGGGTCGCTGGAAACAATATTGAATGAATACCTATTGAATGTTAATAGTAACATCAAAGTAATAATTATTTTGCCAGCCTCTCAGAAACATAAAAAAGTGTTTGGCAGGCAGCTTGACTCCAACAAGGCTGCTTGTTTTTTTATTCTTTTCACAGCAACTCTTTCTTTATTTACCTCTGGCATCTGGACCACTGTTTATCCCTTGGATAGATCTTCATCAATCCTTTCCAAAACAATCTGGGTGATCCTTTATTACAAAGATCATCTGATTTACATCATCCTGTTCATGTGACAGGTCCAGTCTTCATTTCCCCTGAGTAAGCGGAATTGTGAAATGTGTCGGCATCTGAGAGTGCTTTACTTTTCCTGAAAATTGTGTGTGATGAATACCAGTGATCTCCCCAGACTCTATTAGCTGGGTGCACCACCCGGGACTTTTCAGTAACCACCCGGCTGTTTTTGGGTGTTTACTGACGAGTTGGGTCACAATACAAGGGCAACCACCTTTCAAATAACTGAAATTCCACCCTAAACCTTTGAGACCAGGAAAGGTTGCCTGATCGCTCTGGGGATTTGTCAAAATATCTGAGCATCCCCTACCTGCCGGTGCCTGTGCAGGACTTTCGTCATCTCAGGCCTGGCCAATGAGAACGCTAAAGATCACAACATTAGGAAGATGCTGGTGCCCTGTGATGGAATTGGGCGGGTTAGTATAAGCGGGGTTTAGTTCGGATTTAACCTGTATCAGTTCTTTAATAAAAAAAAAACCGCAGGATAGCCCTGCCAAACATGACAGCTAATTACATCTACTGTCGGAACAAACTCTTTTATATAAAGCATTTATTTAAAGATATAATTGTGAATGCATAATAAGCAGTTTTCATTTGTGAATCATTGTCCTGTTGTTTTGGTTCTTTCAGGTGTCAGGTCAATGTGTACTGAGCCTTCAGTGTCAATGGTCCACATGCTTGCTCATCTTCTGCGGGGCCATGGTGAGTAGTACAAGAGTACCTAGAGACTAAATGCAGTTTTATTTTCATCAGCATGGTGGTTAAACCATTCCAATTTGGGATCTTCAACAAAGCTTTATGCTGTTTGGTTGCTCATTTATCTGTAGCTGCCAATGCCAAAGTTCTGGGGCCTCCAAACATAAGAGAGCATGTGGCCTCCTCCCATGATATGGTGTTCTTGTCTGGACACTGGGCTCAAGTATTTTAACGAAGGGGCAATGCTCCCACTAAACTTTGACACCATGGAATTTGTGGACCAAAGAGTGATGATGTGTGAGGGATTAAAGCCCAACTCCCACCCAACTTTTTGTTTCAGATGAGAATGCCTTATGAGGTTACAGAATACTTAAAAAAATGGAAGTTGGATCATTCCTATTAACCTGTTTGGTTTTGTTTTATTTCATTACCCTATTTATCACCTTGTTTATTATTCCTAAAAGAAAAAAATAATTCTGTAATATTAATAATAAAGTGAGTAAAAAAACAAGGACGGGGTGCAACATTCATATCAACTCTAGTGCACTAGATATCCTCCCTCAGTCTTATGGGTTAAATGACACTGGGTACATGCTGAATCAGGGCATTATGGACCCATTCATCCAAGGTTACGTTGCTGGGAGCAGTGCTGTATCATCACGTCAGTACTGCTCTTTGCATCAATAAGAAGTGGCAACGCTGGGAAAAAGTTTGAAGAGAATGCTGTATGACCTGGTGGCATTTGTAAAAAGTAAGCATTTAAAAAATAGATTAGTAATAAAATAACATAAAGAGGTACTTCTAGGTCAGTGTTTTTTAACCTGGATTCCTCCAGGGGTTGCTAGGGGTTCCTTAAACAATGAGAAATGTGTGACTCTGTTTGGTTTAAGTGACACCAATGATCTTTTTGGCTATCTGTAAGGGTGACATTCTTCTCAATGGTCAACAATGTAAGAGGTTTTCTTCCTAATGATCACCATGCTAATATACTGTTATCTGTGGATATAGTAATTATAGGGAAGTGTTCTCTGAAGATCTAAAAGATCTCATCTTTTAAAGGGTTCCCCAATGTTAAAATGTTTAAAACACTGTTCTAGGGAGACCAGGAGCCAAAGAAAGGAATTGGGCTTTAAACAGACTTCACCACTTTGCCGTTAATAGGTGAAGTGACTGGTTCTCTTCCAAAAGTTTGAAGGAATTCTAATGCAGAGTATTCTGCACATTCTGGCTATGAAACAGACACCCTTGTGAGCAATAAAAAGCATATGCTGGAAAAGTCCAACATCACATGCAGGAAATCTGTCATCTGCAAGAAGTCTTAGACTGCTGAGTGATATTTTCCCGTTTTCTCTGAAAGTTCCTCTACTGCAGTCCCACTTACTTACAAACTGCAGTCCCACTGACTTGCTTTGTTAGAGAAATAGTCTCTGAAGTTATCTTTCTGTTTCAGGGGACACTGTGCTGGATGGAACCAGCTTCCTGACGCTTCTCACTTCAAGCCTGCAAGTCTTCACCAACCTGTTTGAGCAACTCTTCCCACTGGGCTCAGGATCTGGGTTCCAGGCACTTGCATCCCACCCTACTGATGGTATGACCATCCTGCGTGCACAGTTCCTGCTCGACCTTGCACAGAAGACTCCAGCACTCAAGGTTCAAACTTGGTTTATTCTTTTTATGAACACTTCTGTTTGAGCTGACAACTGTAATAACTCTTATTAGCCCTGCCCAGTTATTGCCTATAAGACTGGATATCCCCATTCCATCCTTCACATCTCCATAACACATGGGAAACGTGTCCCGTATTCAGTGGATAACTCAAATAGAATAGCATGCAAATAGAAAGCAATTCACTTGTCAGCTCATTGCAGAAAGTTAGAATTGAATGTCTAGCAGTATCTACAGACATTTTTGCAGTATTGTTGAGCGGTACTAAATATATTTTGCTTTTATTTTGCTCTTACATACTATTTAATAAAATCAAAATCCAAAATCTATTTCCCTAGCATTCATCTGCAGAGAGGCACACTGCTCTTTGTATTGAGGCAGCAGATACTCTGCAACAGCTTTCGAGTCAGATCAGCAATCAGTAAAACTCACACTCAAAGTTACAAATATGTTTCAGATTGCTGCAGAGAGATCACTGCTTCCACACATAAAGCAACTGTACTCTATGAAGCTAATTGCTGGGGGAATTAAGTTTTGGCTTGCAGAAGGGATCTATATACAACCAAGAACCCTAAGACAATAAAGATCTTAGCTGTTATCTGCACACAGGCTGCATCAACATACATCAAAGCTTTATTGGGCAACAAGGTAACAGACCTATTAGTTAAAATAATGTTCATTGGTGAAGCTGGGTGATCCAGCAAACCTAGAATGGATCTGGTGCAAATAGCAAATGACTTTGAAGTAATCCATCCCAAGTTTGCTGGATCACCCAGCTTCACTGATGAAAGCGTATCCTCTCCAGCCTTGGAGAGCTTTAATAAATCAGGCGCATTCAATAGGCTGGCAGTGTTTTCCTCATTTTATGTATGAGTTGTGTATTCAGCCATCCATGTTGCATTTGGCTTTAGAGACAAGAACAGTTTTCCCCTAATGACTGTATTTCTATTCCTTTTTTTTTTCCAGATTGTTCACTCGCCTGATGATCCCCAGGTTGATTTGAATATTTTTCCGTTTAAGGCCCTAAGAAGTTTGGAGGTGAGTTTTCAATTGATTGATTCTCTATTCTTCCACAGGAGGTAACAATCATTTATTTTATGTATTTGTAACATCCTAAGCGTAAAAAATCCCACCCAATGCTTGGGGAAAAACTAGGCCAGGGCAGTAATTTGTTATCTGAAGACGCTTGAGGAAAAGGGAATATAGTACTTTCCTGTATAAAGAAATTAATTTTTGCTCAGAGATGATCTTTAAAGGAAATGGAAATCGAAATGTTGATATAGATATAGAAATGTAGGAGCTACTTAGCCTGATAGATACTTAATGATGGTTATCATGTCTTTTTTTCAGTTGGAATGTCTCCCCCCACACTACTTGAGGGGTCTGCGAGGGGTTTACTCGCAGATGGAGGTCCTAACCTGCACACAATGTGTCAGCACCTTAGAAGTAAGTGAAGCACCCCTCTCCCCTTCAGACAGTTTCCAGCATTGGCAGTTCTGGCCACTATGTACTACACCAAAATCTTACAACCAGTTCTGATTATTAGATATTGATGTAACCTTTCCCAAAGCATCGGATACTGGTTCCGGCTTTTTATACACAGCAGAGAGCACTTTTATTGACCTCTTCCAACATTTGTCAATATAAGTACACCCCACTGTGTATCTTAAAACAGGGAAAACATAGCTGTGGGAGGGACCCATTAGCTTCACCTGCTGCATGAGATCAGTTACCCTGCACAATAAGAGAAAGCCTTTCTTACAGGAAATTCTTGACAGGCAAAATGGTTCACTTTGCATTAGTGCACAGAACTGGAAGAAATGCACCTGACTCATCAAGGATTAAAGTAAAAATACACATTGCTCTTGTATTTAAATATTTGCTAATTTGGGAGTTTGGGATAAAGGATTTGAAAGTTTCATTCTAGTTAGAATTGGAAAAGAAGACTTGTGATATATACAGATCCTAACTGGTTCCTTTTCAGACATTGCTGTAGTCAACTGTCATTCTCCGTTCTCTTGGTAATATGGAGATTCAGTGAATCAATAATCAATATTCTGAAATCATGAAACACATAGTACACCCTCATTGCTGCATACCACATACTAAAAGCCAAAAATATGGTAATTTAATAAATTTAGGCTGACCATGGTAATTCATATGTAGTTGGCAATGGGGAAAACAGAAAGAGAGCAAGATACACAGCATAGATAGCAGGAAGTACATTCTCACTGTCCCTGTTAGATGATCTGTGAGATCTTGCAGCTCCAGATTTTGATAAATCCAAGTTTCTGATTTCAGCATGGTTGCAGTGTATCCTTGTCAGTGTTTGTCTTTCACCTATGGCTTTCCTATTCCTCCATGTCCTACTCATTACATAATATATCTCTTTATCACTTGCCAGGAGGTGATCTCTCATTGCGGTGGAGATTTGAGTTCAGCCCTGCCTTGGTTGGAACTGCATACACTCAATTTCAGCAACAACACCATCCACAGCCTTGATAAGTCTTTGGTAAGAGCATTGTGTACTAGTAGGGAGCGGTTTTTGAAGGAAGCTTCCTACAAAGCTTGCAGGCGTATAAATATTTGTAACAACAATGCCACAGTTCGGGTGTACATAGAAACCTGCTCTTATTTTACCTAATGCTCCCCCCGCCTGGATCTGCGGCCAGAGCCTCAGAAACATCACAGTACTTGCAGGTACAGGAAACAAACGACACATCCTAACCTAAGTGGCCATTCAGAAGGCCAAAGTGCTTTCACATTGAGGTGCAAGAGTTTTATTTTCTAGTCAGAACAGGCATTTTAGGTGCACTTAGGTAGCATATCGTACATTGGGAAATACTGGCAAAGTAGGAGCAAGCATCTTAGGGTGCTTTTTACATAGCAAGGTAAACTTGTATTTGTATAATTCCAGTAAAACCAATTCCACAACAAATTAATTTATCCCTCCTGCTCCCTACACAAAATTCTGCTGTTTTTTTCCTTTTTGCTTACTTATAAATCATCTTCAGGTTGTTGCTTACATCATCTCCACAATCTTGATCATACATTGCACACCACCAGAGCTTTTTCTACAGGAGGATTACTGGGGTGGTGGGGGTTGGGAAATAAGGTGCCTATGACTGGCTGGGCACTGGGGATAGGTTGAGTGATGCCAGATGTTATTCAACCTGGAATAGGGTTCCCAAAGGACAGCATCGGGGAGAAGATGAATATTGAATTGAAAGCTATTTTTTTTTATTATTCTTTAGGCTGGGGTTGGGGAGTTTAAAAACTTGCACAAGCTGGTGTGGAGCTTTACATTTGTATATTTCTTCTTGAAATGTTTTCAGTAATATCTTCTTTTTTTTGTTCAGGAATTGTTGAACTGTCTGAGGGTTATGGACCTGAGTCAAAATTGCATCAAAGACTGTGGCTCACATTTAAAGGTATGACATTCATACTCTTCCCTGCAACATTTTTGGACCATGCTTTGTCTGAATCGCGATCTTTTAGAACTATGGGTTACAAAAGTGTGAATAGGCAAATTATATAGAGTAGACATTTTAAAAATGATTTTGTGTCCATGATAAAGAGGAACGTTTTTTCGTATTATCCAACTTTTTCTATCCTCATTTCACTTGTATATACCATTATAGCGCTCACAGACCCCCCTGCTGTAGTCAAAGTTCAACCTCTTAGTGCAAAGACCTCTGCATGTGTAACTCCCCCAACAACCCAAATAAATAAATACAAATTTGAGGCTGCTCACTGCTGAACCTAAAAAAGTTTGAAGTATCATTTTTGTTCAAGCACCTTTCAGGACTCTTATCTCTCAAATGCATTTCTCTAGTGGTACTTAACAGTGGAGCCTACTGGCGGGTGACAAGAAAGAAGAGTCTTTGAAGAAACTTGACTTGTAAACCCCCTTCTTTTAAGGGATTTGTGGTTCCTTGATGTGTACAGACGGATTGTCCTACACTCACCTCATGCCTATGGAAATGAACATTTTGATTCCAAAATACGTGCTTGGCGTTATTAAGCCTCTATGTTCTGACAAAGGTTTTAATTTGAACTATGAAGAGATTCAGCTTTTTTCTCTAAGCTTTTCCAGAGGCAGGAAACTGGAAACCAGTAATATACAATAAAATTAAGAATTATAATAACTGATTCATCATTGCACTTTGTTTATACATATTGTGATAAAAGTTCTGCTTAAAGCAATGTTAACATCAAGGTCTTCATGAGATACAGAAGAAGCCAAGCCGACCCATTTTCCATCATTGTGATAATTGTTCATGTTTTATTTGGTGCTAGGTTCTCTCGGAGCTGGAGCACCTGAATATGAGTTTTAATATGCTGGAATCCATCCCGGAACTGAGCTTTCAGTCCACGCTAAAGCTCCACACCCTCATCTTGAGTTACAACCAGCTGTCAAGCGCAAACGGTCAGTCTGTGTGTTTTTTATGTGTGAACGGCATGAGTATGTTACTGACAAATTCATAAGACTAAACTGTCTTTGCGTGTATTTTAAAATCGCAGGACTGGAACAACTCTCAAACCTTCAGCATTTGGATTTGTCCTATAATTTTCTGCCTGATCATTCACAGTTCAAATGTTTGGCAAGGATGCATAACCTGAAACAGGTAAAATGGGTACAATTATGGGGACTGAATAACCCCAGGGTCCTTCTAAGCTTTGAGCAGATTGTTTTTATGTAATAAAATGGCCTAATGCTGCTATAGTGTGCTTCAGTGGCTGCAGTCTTGTTGCTCCAAAGAACATGCAATGTGTAGCTCTCAGTCCACTATAATTGTCATTCTTATCAACAGTGTGGTCATGCAATTATCCAATGCCAGGCATGTTAGTTTTTTACTGCTGTTGTTATGGCAGGACTTTATTAAACACATTAATTTATTAATCTGCTTTTTTTTAAAAATTTATATCCAGAAACATTTTTACTTTTTTATAATTATGGCCATTGTTTTATTTCGTTGCTATTGCTAACCCAAATTTCCAGGTAAGAATGCAGAGAGGGATCACTGCACTCCTGGACCTTCAATGATGGGTCCAGATCAGACAATCGGCTAGTAGGCAGAGCAGCTATATTGTGAAGGAGCTGCCTGTGTGTGCTGCACATTAGGCTTCATTTTTTTAAATGCAGTTTTACAGCATGTGTGGGGTACATTACACTTTTTTTTTTTTAGCGATTTTATAACACATTGGGTTCTCCAAGACTGGAGAGAATAGACTATCATGGGAGAACCTGGGTGATTCTGCAAACTTGGAAAGGATTTCTTAAAATCATTTGCTGTTAGTTGGCAAGTGTTTTCAAACCTTGACCAGATCCATTCCAGATTTGCTGGATCACCCATGTTCACCCATGATGGTCTATCTTTTCCAGTCTTTGAGAGCTTTGATAAATCAGACCCATCAGATGTTAATCTAGCCATTAAACTTTTTATATGCTTGAGCAATATATTTTAAAACTAGTTTTAGTATTTGAAAAAATAATAGCTGGTGCTCCTGCCCTGAAGGGCAGATACTTCCTGTTGTAGGTTAAAAAAAAAGAAAATGTGAAAATTGCATTTTGTTAAACAAAGAAATATATGGTGATTCATTTCAATACACAGGGCTTTAGAAAATTATAGGTTATGATTTATTTCCACTTTATATAAATGTCAGATCTCTAAATGAATCAAAAGACTAGTTCCTTATAATGGAAGAGGTAATACACACTCCTTTCTCCAGTGTTCAATACTTTCTACCTGTCACAAAAATCATACAGAGGTTGCAGCACTGGAATTGAGGGAAGGTGATAGACACAGGCTGCCATATAGGTATAATATATATAATAATATATTAATATAATATACTACTTTATTCATACTTTTGCATTTATTTAGATACCTGAAATCATTTTTTTTAAATGATTTAAAAAAAAAGTTAATGCAGTCTTGGTTTGTGAGTAAATATATAGGTCTTCCCCAAGCAATCATTCTCTAAAGCTTTTAATTCTTTAATAGGGCATTATGATATATACGTACCAGTTGTTAAAAATCAGTTTTTTTGATAGACACTGCAGTGTAGTAGTACAGCTTTGTCCCCACAATTGATAACTAGACACAACTCTGACCACCTTGTTTGCTTTTCAGCTTTGCATAGAGGGCAACCCTTTGTGCAATATTATAGATTATCGAGTGCGGATTGCCCAACATTTGTCCCAAAAGGTTTCCGACAAGGTGAGTGGTGGAGAATGTTATTGGTGGCATTGTGGAATGTACTGCAAGTTAAAAAAAAAAAAACCTGGTACTTAAATATTTTTCTTGGTGTTGTCAGGTTTTACTGGATGGGATGCCCTTGACACCATTGGAAAAAATGGTAAGACATGAACGTTTTTGGTATAAAGTGTGACTGAATTGCCCAGAAGCAATGTTCAACAAGCTTGTGACCTGTTCCTCTGCCTATCCTAATGGCCAAATTGAATTGATTTTAAGGAGGTTTCTGGGTTCTGCTTACCTTGGATATCCTGGCAGCTATAATAAAACAAATGACTGGTTTCTGAGCCACCTCAGTTGGAGGTTTATTGAAGAGTATGTGTTTATGAAAGTGGAATTAATCTTCTTGCCTAGTGTTTGCAGTCAGTACTGTGACGCTTTTTCTCTCACTCTCAATGTACTGTTTTTCCTGCAGAATGTGCAATTGTTCAGAGATCGAGGGATGCTGTCGCGACCCTGCAGATCAACCACAGAGAGTTCCTGCACAGGGGAGCTGAGCGATAGCTGCTCTGCTACTGAGAAGAATGGCTCCCGCACGGCACGTAAAAAACCACGTAAGGTAAGTCACAAGATAATATCAAAGCATCACTATGAAAATGCTATTACAATTTCCATTACCCTGTTTGATCTGTTCAATTTTGTGACTTCATTCTCCTTTTAGGTTAAAATCCGCAGCGCCAGCATCTCCGAACCCAGTGACAGCGAGTGTGAGCAGCGCCTTCAGCCAGTCGGTATGTGTATAGCATAATATTTCTATATACTTGTGTCATTGCTCCCTCTTGTGGATGGGATTTGTATTATCTGATTCTATGGGTAGCTCCTGCAAGTAAAGTGTAGGAGTTCTTTTACTCTATCATTGCATTGCAATTTGCTTGCAGATAAATGTAATCAAATCAAAACTCATGTTTTTTTTTTTTTTAAATTTGTGTGAAAGGTGAATATTACATTTATATTATATTATACTATATCTGAACTACATCATAAATAGTTCATCTGCCAATGTGCGACAGGCATCTTTGTAGAATAAACATTAGAAAATGTAAAGGGGAACCAAAATCTTACTAACTTATGTTGCCCTGTTCTTCACTGTGCCCCTGCAATCAAGCAACCAACTTGGTAGAAGCGGGGCTTTGCTTCCCTAGGCCAGAGCCTCCAGCAAGAAGTACAATCTCTTGAGATTAGCAGTAAGCATATATACAGCTACAACGCTACAGAAAATGAATAGGTAGAAAGCCTTCCCAGAAGTGTAGCGGCTATTATAGTCCCCATGGAGAAACTAACCCCATTTCAATGCTTATGGTTTGGGACAAGCTCCTGGGTATGATGATCAAGCATCAACAGCATTATACTACTGTACCTGGTTTGCTATCCATTCATTAGTACTGTTTATCAGTTACAGTTTTAAAACACCAAAGTGACATCGAGCGCACAGATAGCTTCCGGGAAAAGTTTGGCATCGACTGGCTGCAATACCGATCTCATTTAGAGGAGGAGCTTAATGGAGGCCAAAACAGCAATGCGAGTCCCAGCAGACCCATACAAATCCAGCCGTTCACTAAGAGCAAGTCATCTCCCATAATATTGCAGACACCTGGAAAAACAGACAACCCATCTCCAGCCCCTAAAAACCCAAGTCCAGCTAGACCTCCTACCCCAGAGGTCAGCACAGTCACTGCACCTGCAGATCAGCTGATAGAGCAAATAGAGGATGCCTTTGAGGATGCATTGTGGAAACCAGGAGAAGTGGAGGAGGATGTTATAGAAGGTAAGGTGTTCCTTAAAGCTGAAGTTGAAACTGATATTTATTTTCTGTCTGGTTATTCCTTTCCTTTCATTAAATGCTAAGTAAAAGCATTCATTATATAATTTATTTTTTACCCAGTGATATCATCACTGCGTTTTTATACTTATGTATGCAATGCATGACCGGTAAGAGGGGCTACCAGGATGTTGTACATAGCTTTTTTTTTCTTTATTCTTTCTAAATCTCCTTTACAGAACAAGTTATTTTTCTTTCCATGTCTTCTATGTTCACCTTTCTAGATGCCCTGTGTGCACCAGTAACTGCCTGCCCTATTTTGGATGGGCATCCACGTAACCCTGACTGGCCATGGGTCTTCCTGCGTGTGACTCCCCAGCACCTTGTGGAGATCGATCTGGAACGGGGAAGAGTGCAGCTACGGAGGGAGCTTCAGTGCCTTCGGGATATTCAGACTTCTGTCACCCAGTGGAACTGGAATGTAAGTAGAGGAGGGCTTCTAATCTGGGATTAATCTGCAGGTGGAATTGAGTGGTACATGATAGTTTAGGACCTTGTCTATCTTTATAATAATGGGGAAATATGGGTAATATTGTAGCCATGTAGAACGTGAGATGGTAAATCAGCATGGCCTCATGCAGGGCAGTAATGTAACTACTGTACATGTATGGTTGTATAACATGGTCAGTCTAACACTGCAACATGATTATTGCAAGACAGGAAGAATAAGAATTTTACTTCAGCTCCATTTTGGCCATCCTGCAAGCTTTTCAGAGGGAGGTGACTGATTAAAATGTGTGTATGTATGTGAAATTTGGGGATATAAAGATGCTGACGCTAACATGGAGGATGCTCGTACCTGTGTTGGGCATATCATTAAGACTATCTTGATTTATCTTCCTCAGGGGGAGGAGCAAGAGCTTCCTGTGCTGACCCTGTTCTTCGACTCGGTGTGTGAAGATAAGCAGTGTGCCCGCTACGTGATATTGGACAATACGCCTAAAATCTCCATAAAGGTAAGCCCTTGGCAAGTCTGTGCAGAAATGTAGTGAACCAACTTTACTTTTTTCATCATGTGACATCATGGTGTGTAAATAAAAATCAGAATTCCCTGTCGACATATCAGGAAATTAGATCTCTTGAGTTCTCTCCATTGTGAGGGAAACATGTAAAAATCTAATCTCGGACAGATTTCATTGGATCATATGTCCCCACAAAATTTGAATTTTTTTCTTACCCTTCAATCCCATTGGCAACATTTGCGAGAATAGGAGTGTGAACGGACAATAAAAAACTGACAGGCTTTTGAAGCCTCCACTATACTATCAAAAACCAAAAAAAGGTACACATTAAATCTTTGTATTCACATCAGATGATTCTCATCTAATACAAACAGCCAGGCTCATCCAAGGCTAGAATCTGAGACGTGTACAGAGGTCACCCAACATCCATGAAGAACTGACTGTGAACATTTGCAATACAAGTCAAAGGTGAAGCGCACATTGTAATGCACCTTGCTCATTCTCTCCCCTCTCCATAGAATAGAACAGTGCTATGTGTACTGCGCTCGTTTATTCATCTGTCATTCTTTTATTGATGGAAACTATTATTATTATTATTATTATTATTAATAAACAGGATTTATATAGCGCCAACATATTACGCAGCGCTGTACATTAAATAGGCATTGCAAATGACAGACTAATACAGACAGTGATACAGGAGGAGAGGACCCTGCCCCGAAGAGCTTACAATCTAGAAACTATCAAAAAAGATATATACATAAGCATTTTTCAGATACTGACCTGACACTGCCCCACCTCTGCCCTCTCTTTAGTTCGTAGTAAATACCATTGTACTGGTAACCTATACCCTGAGTTCTCCTTCTGCCCGGTAAAGCTTTGTTAACCAGTTGTGGATGTTCTGTTCTACTTGGATGTGCTACACACCCCCTATATAACATCTTCCAAATACTACGCATGTAAATATCTTTGACCATCTTGATTGGCTGGGAGGATTTAACTCCCATGCAGGGGCGCAAGAATTCATTCAGTCCTGTCAGCCACAGAGGAATCCATGATGCGCCAGGTATCCCGGTAACCAACGCTCATGGTTTTGATAGTTCCACAGAGCAATCAAGTAATTATTTAATTGCAGAAACTGACAGTCAATGTCCCTTTCTGTAATAAAGCCCGGTCTGGTTGCTTATTTTTATTTTACTTTAGTTCTGCTTTAGAGGGTGAATTTGCAAGGTTTTTATTCTGTGAAGCTTTTGCTTCTATATTCATCCTTATTCTAGAGATACTTTTTATTTGCCACTAGATGTCCTCTGTCTGTCCCTGAGCATCATTCAGTCCATTTTTTCAGCCTTGCTTGTTTTGGTCCTGCCCATAGCAGTGAAAGGAGAAGCAATACAGAGATGAACGTATTTCCATGTCATTCTGCCCTTTCATTTAATCATCCCGTGAATGTTTGGCTACTTGTATTCCTTCTTCCTCCCATGCTCCAGCTCTGCTGTTAGGATGTATTCCAGTCAGGAAACAAAGGGGCCTCTGTGTGGCTTACTGCAGCTTTTAATGCACATTGTGAAACGCTCACATTGTGCAGTGAAATCAGAGCCAGGAGAGGAGCTGTGCAATTATACAAGACTGAAGGAATGGTCAGATATTCTCAGAAGAAGTCGTAGACCAGAAGTGGTCTACATGCACTCTATTTTTAGGAGTTGCAGGCTTTTATGATTTTTCTCATTCACAGAAACTTTTTTTTTTAGGGAAAAACAAGCTCCTCTTTTACACAAATATGACCTTCCACAACAACATGTGACTGTTTAGTCATTTCTTATTTTCATGTTCCCTAACCTTCTGGCAAACGATAAACACCTGGGCTTGCAAAAAAAGATCTCCAGATAAGTCCTGTTTAAACTTTATAAAATCTGTGAAGTTGTGTTTCCCTGGCAGAACAAAGCTGTGATCTCTGTATATTGTGAGGGTGCTGAGCTATGCCGCACAAGCAGCTACACGTCCATCCTCCACTGGAAGAATAGACACGGCACTACTTGAAGTCCAAAGCAGCACGTCTTCTTGTGTCGCCACACGTTCTTCTAGCCCCATGACCGGTCCAGAACACGTCGCCCTGCATCTGTGTGTACGATTTGTATTCTAACACCCTGACCTTTCAACTCCATTTCTGACAACATATTAATTTATTAAGTGCTTTTGCTAAAGGCAGTTAGCAAAGTTTGTTGATATATCAGCTCCTTCTCTTGGGTCTTTAAAGAGACACTGTCATTGCATCCTATATTTCCATAGGATTTTATGGACATTTAACCTATTGTATGAATTATTATTATTATTAATAAACAGGATTTATATAGCGCCAACATATTACGCAGCGCTGTACATTAAATAGGGATTGCAAATGACAGACTAATACAGACAGTGATACAGGAGGAGAAGACCCTGCCCAGAAGAGCTTACAATCTAGTAGGTGGGGGAATTTCACACACAAAAGGATGGGAGATATGTAGTGTGGGAAGTAGTGATGGTTTCAAATGACAGAAGAAGCCGGGTAGGCAAGTTTGAAAAAATGAGTTTTGAGTGCTCTTTTAAATGAATATTATTTAGCTGTAAAGCTTCTATAGTGCAGATGTGTAAGAGCCCCAAGACTGCTGATGGGTGAGGCCATGTTGGATGTGATGTCAGAGTGCTCAACCAATGACACTCTATTGCAGCCTTTTGCAACCTTTTTAACATGGGGGGGGGGAGTTGGGCTTGAAATTACATTCACATCTTGGGGAACCCCAGCTATAAATACTGTAACTACACCTCACAGAAGATTAGCCTGGTGATCAGTAGGAAGAATTCCTCTTACATTGCTGGTCAGTGAAAGTAATGTCTGTATTCATTGATTCTATAAATTAATGTTTATTGTTCATCACTTCTATTGAATCACATATTCTGCTTTGTCCGCCTAGACGCTGCTGGATGTATTGAATCCCATTTTGGAAGAAAATCAGAGACTGATGGCCGAGCGGTTAGAAGGTCTTCCAAAACTAAAGTGTCTCAAGTGCAAAAATGAATTTACCCACCAGGAGGACAGTGGTGTTGTCTCTGAGGGAGAGACTCAGGACAAGTTGTCAAGAGGTCTGTACAATATTCTTTTGGGTAAATATGAGACTGCTATGCATCTGCTTACATCCTGGGTCTTCATGATTGTACATGTTGGGCCTGATTTATTAAAGCTCTAGAATACTGGAGAAGATAGACTATCACTTGTAACTTGGGTGATCCAGCAAACTTGTAATGAATTTAAATAGATGAATGATAAAAATAATTTGTTATTATTGTACAAATGTTAAAGTCCTGGACCATATCTGCTGGATTACCCAGGTTCACTTATCCTCTATCTTCTCCAAGTCTCAGAGAGCTTTAATAAGTCAAGCTGATCATGTGCACACGAGGAAGCTGTACAATATGAGTGTTATTTGTATTTAATTTATTTAGCAGCAACATATTTTGCTGAACTTTTTATATTGAACTGTTCATTACACCAATGGAGCATCCACTTTATTTCCCCAACTTCCATCCAAAACTGAACGCAGGATTTGTATAGATCTCAAAAGATTCAATGTCAAGGAATAGTCTGCTAGGCCGCAGGTGGGCAAACTTTTTGGCTCTGGGGCCACAATGAGTTTACAAATTTGGCAGACATGCCGGGCCATTATCAGATGGATGGAGAATGTTTGTATGACCTGATAAATCACGTGTAAAAGTAGGCAAGATTAAAAAGCCCAATGAGCCATATATGGCCCCCTGGTTGTAGTTTGCACATTGCCTGTGTATCTCTGCCTTCTCTAAATTCTAAGGGTTCACAAGCAACCACCTCCTTACCACTTGCTGCTCACTGTTATTTGGTAACACTGGTATTTGTTTTTTAAGTTCTAAATTCACCTGCTGAACTAGCAATTACTTTTAATAGCAATGATCAGTTTAATAATACATTGCGATATTTGCTTTTCTTATCTTCTGTTACTGTGTTGTATGATTGGTACAATGTTTCCAGATTTCTCCTGCAAATATGGGTCCACATATAACATAATCTGCTATTTATCTGCAGTCATGGAAATTACAGGTTGCACAAAACTGTCATTTATATGAGAATGACTGCATTCTTCTATTTGTACTCGCAGATCATACCAGCTGCCCATCCTGTGGAAGTTTCCACGTCATCCTGGCCCCGACACACCAGGACAGCTTCTCCAGCACTCCAACACAGCCCCTCGGCAATGAACAGCCTCAGGAGGGCGCTTTGTGTGAGGGGCAAAAGTCATTCTATTTAGGTGAAGATGAAAAGGACGGTTCACAAACGGGAAGCAGCTCTCCAGCTAGTAACGACAGCGTATTGAATGGCAAAACCACGCTTGATGCCAATGCTAGCAGCCTGACGGGAAGTTACAGAGATCGCAATAGCACTCCCCCGACTAGACACAATAGCCTAGTGCTCCAGGACAACTGGCAAGTTAGCCCGTGTGAGTTGTAGAAAACTTTATAGGATTTTTTATATATTATAAGCTTGTACAACAATGCAGCCTAATGATACTGCCATGAAAGTCCTTGATCAGCCTCATCATGTAACAGGGTGACAAATTCTTCTAGTTGTGCTCTTGTGTTGTCACCTAGTCACCATGACCCCTGATGGCAGTTGTTTCATATATTTTTGCAAAAGCGTTCATAAAACATTTTAGCACTTACACTTCATACAGGTTAATTCTGAAAGCAGCTAAGGGCTAGAAAGTCTGCTTCACAACTTTCCTGATTGTTTGTGATTGTTTCCAATTGCAATGGAACGAACGATTGCTGTTCTGTATAGGGGGGAGGACAGCACTCAGCTCCTCCCTATTAAAAAACAGTAATCATTTGTGGTGGTCATTGGTGCTTAGTTGTACAGATGCTGGGGTGATCAGACAATAAAAACCTAGCGTTTGCACACAGATTTGGGGTCAGTCACCTGCACCGTAGAACTTGTCTTTAGAGGAGCAGTGTCTGCACATTTCACAGCTGGCGAAGTGAGCAGTTCTAGAACAGCTCATTTCTGCCCTGTTCATTCTTTATGGGGCTGCCGTCAGAAGAAGCATTTGTTTAGCATTTTTCCAGGGGCAAGAGGAAACAGTAACTGTACCGCCAATGTGAACATAGCCTTAAATTCCTGAGAATATTTCTTTATTGTGTATTATAATGTACTTGTGTACTAATGTATTAATTTTTTTCCCCTTTGTGTCTCTCTCTAGCCTCCAACAGCCCACAACAGACTCTGGATTTCCGGCTAGTGGATCACCGTCTTAAGCTGTATCTGGATATGGAGATCCTGGGGGGGGACATGGAAGAATTCCAATGTTATATGAAGGTAAGATCTTGTTTTCAGGAAGTAAGGTTGGGTTCTGCAGAGCTTCACAACTGGTTGTGCTAAAGAAGGTGTCAGCAGCTTATTGGCCCCTATTTGCTTTTGAGAGTAGCAGCAAACACATTCAACTAGCAGCCCTTTCTGGGTCCTATTGATGTGACAGGTTTGAAATGTTTCCAATCTTATTCCTCATAAGCTTGCACTTGTCTGTCTGCACCTCTCTTCTTTCTCCTAAACATGAATTCTAAGTGTACATGTTTATGTAAACTGTGGCCAATAGACATGCTTCTAAGCATGGCCTTATTTTTCTAATGGGTGACCACTCATGGCTTTGTTCTTTCCTTTAACCCACCATTATTCCTCTTCATGTTTGATTCAGGTACCTGTGGTTCGTTTTGGTAAAGAGGGGGAGTTTTGGACTCTGGTAGTGGTTACCAATCAAAAAATCTACTTTCTGGAGATAACTGGAGACACTAGGTACTTAACTTAAGTCACATAGGGGTAGGGGTGGGGTATTATCCTTTTAATGGTGCTGACTTGACACTGTAATGTTCTGTAACAGTGGTTCACCCAGTGATTGGCTGCTGCTAAAAGAGGAACAGAAACTGACTTCTCTCACCCACGTGCATGTTGGACTGAAGAAACAAACCTTGCATCTGGGATTTGGCACAACTAAGGTGGCTTACACTCTTCTGACCAGGAACCGCCACTTCAGCATAGCATTCAGCCAGAATATTCTAGGTAAGAACAACCAGGAAATTCATAGGTTTAAATCATTTCAGCACAGTAAAACTCTTATTATCTTATTGGAAGTTGAGGTTTTCAGACCAACTTTAGCTGTAAATGTATAAGTCAATGAAGGCAGACTACTTGAATTTGCCACTGTGGGTCTTTAAAGATCCCCTGTTACATATTTCAACAAAAATCCTCCCGAAAGTGTATATTTGTTTTTAAATAGTGAAGTTTATTCTACTAATATTTTGGGGTGGTTCAGGGACAGTCATCCGGTTGAGGAAAGGGCAAGATGATGCTGTATATCCTCTAATTAAAAAGTGAAGTGGTTTCTATCTGATTTGCTTCAGCTTCTAATGTACATTATGAGGAGTTCACAGTGTGCAGTGAAATCAGAGCAAGACATTTCCGTACAGAATTTCCATACAATTGTTTAAGACTGATGGGAAGACTGAAGTTTAGCCTTTAACAAATGTTATGCATGCTATTTACCTGTTAAAGTCACCCTTATGCAGACACCCAAAAGCCATCGTTGATGTGATACCTCAGCAGACTCAAAGCTGTCATGCAAGGGACACTGTGCAGTATTCCCCCCTTTCTCCACTAATACATCTGCTATATAAAAGATTTATAGAGGGAGTCCAAGAAGAGCGGAGAAGCTAGGTCAATGTTGAACACGGGGAACAGGGTGATGACAGAGAAGGAGGGGTGGAACTGTGCTAGAGAACTAACAATTTGGTAGTAGTCCCATTTTCTAGCAAGTTCAAAGTTACCGTATTTTTCGCCGTATAAGACGCTCCGGAATATAAGACAATTTTAAAGGAGGAAAATCTAGAAAAAAAGATTCTGAAAGATTATCCCCCTTCTGATCACTCATGTGCCATTCATACC
>NC_092864.1:33278527-33301716 GCF_032062135.1 Pyxicephalus adspersus
CCGGGGAACTCCGTTAGGGCAGGGATCAGCTTGCTTCCAGCGTGCTTCCGGGTTCAGAATCGCGGGGGCGCGTGTGCCGGCTTCTTCTCGCTGTGCTCTGCAGGAAGGAGGAGACACGCGCTGCAGCCAGCATCGAGGAGAGGAGAGAAGAGGAGATGTACGCAGGATCGGGGTATTGGGTGAGTATGTTGTTTTAATTATTTTTTTAAACGGTGTTTGCCGTATAAGACGCACCCACTTTCCCCCCCCAGTTTTGGGGGAGAAAAAGTGCGTCTTATACGGCGAAAAAAATACAGTACATTGCAAAGTAAATAAAAATAATTTACAGGAAGGATAAATCACTGCAAGTAAGCATTTGAAATGATTTTTTATTACTTTTTAGCTGCACTTTCTTAGGAGACAGGGTCTCTTTAACGCAAATTGACCAAATGATCAAGTAGGTAGATCTCTTCTGCATGTATATCTAAGATGAAAAGACTTTACAGTTCTTTTAAACACCCAAAATAAGTTACAAAAATAAAAGATATAACATGTTTTCTGAATTTCAGATAGCTTTTCTGAGCTTCCTAGACGTTATCGCAAAGCTCTGGACTACAGTATTGAAGAGGAACTCACACAGGCTCATCCCCTTTGGTAAGGAAAACTTTCACATTGTCTAAACGTATGATATCTATAGACAGCTGAATAAGTTTTTCTAAAGTGTAAATTCAAGAACAAACATTTTACATTTATTGCATTTTACCACTTCCTAGATATAGCGGCTATACAAAAAAAATCACCTGTTGATGCAGCTAGAAAATCAGAACTGTTTGGGCCTGATTTATGAAGCTCTCCAAGGCTGGAGAGAATACACTTTTAGCAGTGAAGCTGGGTGATCCAACAAACCTGGAATGTATTTTTTCTATTTGTTAGCAAAGGTTTTTAATTCTTGATAAGATCCATTCCAGGTTTGCTACCTGATGGTTATGTATCATCTCCAGCCTTGGAGAGCTTTAATAAATCAGGCTCTTTGTATCTTTCTGTGCATTAACCTGAAATCTCAATGTTATCACTGATCACATCTATGGTATGGAGGAAAGAAAAACACTTTTTGTAGTTCTATCCTAGGCTGACAACTCTTTGTAGGTACAATACAGTACAGTGTGTGTTGTCACCCTAGGACAAGAAGTGTGTTATTTGGTGAATCAGCAGTTGAAGATAAAGGATAACAAATGCAGCCACTACTTCTGAGGACTGGTGAGCTGCATTGTATTTTGCTTATGCTAATATAGATTTCAGTATACTTTACAATATTAAAAGTAGTGATACAATTTGCACAATAAGGTATTCATTTTTATATTGTATCTATAAAGAAGACATTAGTCCGCTATTTACTGTATATCCATAGCAGAGCTGGCTCCTAGTATTGTCTCCTTACTTTGATATGTGAATCTCACCTTCCCTACACACATTTGCTTGTATCCCCTCTCTGCTGCAGCCATCTCCTACAGGATAACCTTGAAGAGGAGAGCCAAGAAGCGAGCCAAGAAGAGAGCCAAAGTCAGTGTGACTATAGCTATACGCTGGTGTATTTCCTGCAGGGTAAGATTTTATCATTCAAGGTCTCTACACCTGGAAGATTTCATCATGGTAACTTCTGCCCTCACCACTACAAAGCAAATAGAATACTTTAACCACTTCTGTTCTTGTACCTTTTTTCCCTCTTACAAACCCAACCAATTTTTTGGGGTCTGTTTATTATTTTCGTTTTATAAAAAATATTTTATTTTCTGTTATCTATAGAAAACATTTTTTTTAAGTGTTTTTTTCTCTATTTTATTTAGTGCTTAAAAAATATGTCTTATAGTAAATACATAGGGTTTTTTTTTTATAATGAAGTGAATCTGACAAACTGAAACATTCCCTGGTGGAGAATCATCTACTTCTATGGAAACACATGGATTCAGAAGATTCTCCACCAGGAAATGTTTCTGTAAATGTGAGATTCACTTCTTTATAAATCAACGTCATAGTCTACATTTAAAGCCGAACTAAACCTGCGATGCTTAGCTGTCCCCTTTTCTATCACAGGACCATCTTCTTCTCTTTGGCCATTTTGATGGGCTGGGATGATGTAACTCCTGCATGCAGTGCAGGGAGTTCATTAGTTCCTGGCTCGCGCAGGGAAAGCCGGGATTGGCGGGTATCCTGGTAACCGGGCCACATGGGCAGCTCAGCTTTTTTGAGAGATACCTGAAGTGATCAGGCAGGTGGTAGGTTTTATTTCAGAATGGACATCACCTGTCCCTTTTACTTTCTGCAGTAATGACCTGATCACTAATTCTTGAAGGGAAACTTCTGGTTTAGTTCTAAAACTTTTCCCATTTAAAATACCTTTCTGGCACAACCATGCCAAAGATTTTGCAACAGAATAAATCTTTTTAAATGGCTGTATTTTTATTTTGTGCGACACTGCAGACAGCTCTAAACCTAACAAATAAAAAAAAATGAATGTTAAAAAAAAAAAAAATATGATATGATAGCTAGGGCTAGAAGGGTAGTAAGGACTTAATTAGGCCTGATAAAGGATAACTAAAGGTTAAATTATTAAATTGTAAGGTCTCTAACTGTAGTAGCTTTTGTCAGCTGCTGTTAGAGAAACTTTATGTTTTTTTTCACAGAATGATCACTTCAATTAGCTTTATCTGTGATCATTCAAATAAAAAAGTAAAAAGTAAAGTTTGTTTTACTGTGGCAGTATGCGTGGGGCGCGCATAGGATCTCATGCGTTTTGTGCATTCACACCCACTGTCTCATTCACCCTGGTAAGGCTCACGTGAAGTCTCATGTGACGTGGATATACTATGGAAGTACCGTCAAGTGGTTGCGTAAAGCTTCCCATTTTGTATTACTAAACCAGTGACTCTTAAAACAAAGACACAAAGTCTGTAATGTGTGTCCAGTGTTTGCTTTCTTGCATAAGACTATGGAGTAAAGTAGTTTCATTCATTCATTAGTTGAAGTATTTAAAAGTCTTAACATAATTTTTAGTTCAGCTTGTGTACAAATATGATATTTAGGTGGGCAAACACCAACTGATAGCAAAAATCAGGGGGAGAGCTCCATGTGATCATTATAAGTAATACAGAAGCTCCCATTTTTTGTGCTATCAAAAATTTTAATTTCCTATTTCAGTATGAGATATATCCTTCTCATCCAGTAAAACGCTTCTTACCAGGGTAGTAAGTCAGGAGAAATCTTTCTTTAATGGAGCTTCAGAAGGTACAAATTGAATGTCAGGGCTCTAATCCTTCCCCCTATATCCAAAATGAATGGAAAAATGAAAATCTGTTCTATCTAGACATACAGTTTACCAGTGTAAGCCCTCTAAAATCAAGCAAGATGATGGTGGCATCATGTGTCTTTGCATAATGGAGTCAGAAAGAAGTGCCACATAGACGGGGGTTGGATAAGACCTTAGAGGTTATGATTTTTTTTTTAATCTGTCCAGAGTTTACATTTGCCCAATCTCTCCCATGCATAAATGATGAGGATATAAATGTAATAAAAATTATGTAAAAGGGAAAAAAATTGATATACTCACATCTGCCTGGCAGTTCTCCAGATTCCACCTACAGTACGTATTAAAGGGTGACCTCATATTCCTTCTGGTGAGATCTGGGGAATGTAAAGTGCTCTAAATCTCACTGAGAAGATGCTGTGTAAAACTAGGAGCACTTGCTGTTCCTTGGGATGTCATCAGAGGATGATGGCGTCACAACTTACAACAGAAGCTGGAGGACTGGTGCAGGAAAGGAAAGGTGGAAGGTAAGGTAAACATCAGACTTTGCATGTACTTTTTAATAAAACATGGACAGATCCTCTTGAAATTGATCTTAATCAAGGTATTTTATGTTCTTTATTGTTTCTTTTCTATCACTTTGCACTGAACCATAAGAAACAATACTGCAATACCCAAGCTGTTTAGAGAAATATTGGATTGTTTAATATTGTTTTTCTTTTACCTATGAAATAGCCCTGTATATCTCATCTGCTCTGCTCTCTTTTCCAGAAGAAGATAAACCTGCAGATTGCTGTGCAAATAGCACCGTCCTTCAGCAGAACACAGCCTCCCCTGCTGCACGAGCTCAAGGTGCTGCTAACGCCACAGCGGTTTCTCTGCTGCTTACCCAAACTCATATGTACATCCTAGAGGAGACCCATCAGTGGTTTCACACTCCTTCGCCTCCTGGAGAGAAAAAAGCCTCAGGAGGAACTGTGAACAGATTTGTAATTAAGGAGAAGCAGCCAATCAGCAGCATCAGCTCGGTGCACTTGTACAACTCTGCAACCCTGCATCTCCGCATCAAGCTTTATGATGAGGTACGGAACACCTTGGTGGTTGGGGACTGGGACCCTACTGTAAGAAACTGTCAGGGACTGAGGATAGGCTGCAAATGTGATTCAAGACTGATAATATGCTGCCAGAAGCCATTTTATGGTAATTCTAGTGATCATCAGCCCATTCTCCAACTATTAGCTACATAATAATTGTCGGATGGCCCAGGGTTTGGCAGTAGGGTTCTTCTGTGAAAAATAGTCTGGTAATCTGAACTTTGGGGAATACATAAAAAATACTTTTTGCAATAGGACCCCTGCACCTCTGGGCAGATTAAGTTATTTTTTTCACCCAGGTCATCAATAAAAAGCAGAGATACCTTTTCCCAGAGATGCCATATCCATGCAATCAGTTATCCAGATAACCATCCTGCATTGTTAGTGAGGATGCCAAGAGCCCTGTCACAAATTCGAGCATTGGAGTGAAGAGAAAAGTTTTGGCTGCTGAGGGTGTGCAGGGTTTAAAATCAGAACTGCATTTTAACCGTACCCTAGGCTTGCAGTTCAAGTTGCAAGCTGGCACACTGCTTTCTACATTTTCCTGCAGCTCGGCTTTTGAATCCAACCCTAGTGCTGCAGAGGAGGGTTGGATCTGGAGGTTTATTATAGGACAGGTTCACTTTACATCTTCTTTAGAGGTATTAAAAGCCCTGTAATAGGATCATCCAGCTGCACAGCCCATTCATTTTCTATGTGATCAGATTTTGCAGGAGATAATATGTCTGTTTATGTGTGTGTATTGGCCTTTTCACTCCAGACCCTGGTATGTGCTCTTCTTTCCCTGTTACATGTCACTGCCTCCTCCTTCTCTGCTCATTGTCTGATCCATCAGCAGAAGCTGATCTCTGCAATAACATAATAGTCTTTATCTAGTCAATTATATGTATTTTATCTTCACAGCTGGACCTCCACTCCGAGGTTATTGGAAAGAATCACCTCCCTTCTAATAAGTGCAGCTGGCAGCTCCTCTCCTCATTAGAGGGAGATAAGAGCAGTACAAGGAACAGAGCAGAGGAGGATAGTGGCTTGTGATTACAAGTGCTGTCATAGGTTCAGCTTTGGTAACCATTACTCAAAAAGGCTCAGGTTCTTTTTTTATTATTACTTTGAAGCATAATGCTGGTAGCTCTTTTATCAAAAGTACAGAAAAATCCAATTGTCTTAAACCGGAACTAAACTGAAAATAAAAAAAATGACACCTCTAAGCCTACATATTCCTCTATGGCGCTGGTTCTTCCCAATATCCGGTCCTGTGTCATCCTAGAATTCATCCCGACAGATAAAGCGCCGGGCACCGTCATCTTTAATCTTCTCTTCCGTCTTCTTCTTGTCTTCTTGCTACATCATTCGATCTTGCACATTGAAGGTACGAGATTGGGTGACATAGGCCGCTGTAAAGGGGAAAAAAGAGAGCCGATCTCACTGTGCATGTGTGAGATCGGCATTTCTTTCCCCTTTACAGAAGAACTATAAGCTGAGTCAGGCTCAAAAGTAGACAACTTCTGCTCGCTCTCAGGGGAGTAAAAAAGGAAAGGGGTCAAAATAATAACCTTTACTAGATCTTTCAAGCCTCGATGGATGGCCATAATACAAATAGGGGAGAATCATTCTAGCTTTCCTTTAAAGTGTAATCAAACTCTTTTTAGACTGAACCATCTCTGTTCTAGTGTGAGCACCACCAACTTCTTTCTTCTCTGTTTTGATCTTTGGCTGTTTTGATTGGCTAGGCCTGGATGACTTAACTCCCATTCAGGTGCTCAGGAGTTCATTCAGTTCCAACAATTCCAGAGGTAGTCAGGATGTGTTGAGTATCCCGAAACCAACACTGAGCTCCGCATGTGCAACTCAGTAATCAGGCAGTAAAGAATGCTTATTACAGAAGGGACATTGTCTTCCCTTTCTGCAATGAAGTCCTGCCTGATCTCAGATTTTTAAATTGGAACTTTTAGCTCCACTCGCTGGGAGGGTAGTTCCAGAAGTCCAATTACCCAAAATAGAGTATAAACAACGAAGCACTGGGCTAATTTACGAAGTTTAGAATCCTTAAATCCTTTTTCTCTCTCTTGTGCTTATGCAGTTTTTTTCCCTAGTTTCCTGGTTTGTTTTGTCTGTATTTAGGAATCCAATTACTGTTCTGTTCGATTAACTACTCTACCTTTAGCTTTTTTATTAATATTATTATTACACAGTATTTATATAGTGCAGACATATTATACAGCGCTGTACAAAGTCCATAGTCATATCACTAGCTGTGCCTCAAGGGTGCTCACAACCTAATGTCCCTACCATAGTCATATGTCTTTAACACAGTCTAATGGCAATTTGGGGTGAAGCTAAATATTCTAACTGCATGTTTTTGGAGTGTGGGAGGAAACCGGAGTATCCAGAGAAAATGCACAATAAATGCAGATAGTTGAGATTAGAACCTGGGACCCAGCGCTGCAAAGGCCAGAGTGCTTACCTCTGAGCCACTCTGCTGCCCCTTTATGCCAAGGTAAATGGTGAATTGCACTGCGGAGGGTCTAGCCAATGGTCTGTTTATATTATTGGTGAGCTGACAGAATTTCCAGCCCGCAGATGTTTGAGTCTATTAGCTTCTGCGTATGAAATTGCTGCATTTATGATAGAAGTTTACTGATGTTAGCCACGTAGAGACTTCTCTGTAGACATATGATGCACGCTGAGAATATTTTGACATTGAGAAAGCTGTAAAGACAGATTTTCCAGAGCTTTAAATTCCAAGGCAGGTTTCTTAGAGGTCTTAGAAATGTGATGTGGAGATAAACTGGAGTACAGGATTCAGAGAGATGACGGATGTTGTGATTGGTGATGATTGCTGGTTAGAAGGAAGTCTTGGATCTTGAACTAACATTTTCCTAGCAGTGCAAAAACAACGGAAGGAACCGGACACCTGAATAGAGCCGCATATCTGAACACACAGCCGATTAAATGAACCCGTACCCAAAGGTTAACTGTCTGTAAGCTGAAATCCAGAATAAAAGCTAAATATGCAGCTGAAATACATTTAAGGGAGCTTATTTACCTACCAAAGGATTTTATTATTTTACAGTATTTCTATTGCGCCAACATATTATGCAGAGCTGTACATTGAATAGGGGTTCCAAATGGAGACAGATACAAACAATGGCACAGGAGGAGGGAGGACCCTGCCCAGAGGAGCTTACAATCTAAGAATAAAAAGCATAACCGCCCCCTGATTAAGACATTTTGCATTTTTTTTCCTCCAGCAAGCTTTATGGGTTCAGTGCATGCAGCTGCTTCATCTGTTTCTTAGCCTGCTGGAGAGGTGTAAAAAAGCTTTTTACTAGAATCTGGTATATCTGCAGGTATTACCCAAATTTGTTTTAATAACTGGCTTTAGTTTTCCTGTACCAATAAATACCCTTGAGTTCTTCCTGTGACATTGTCACCAAGGCTGCTGGGAGCTAAGTTCCTATTGATGAGGACACAACCCCAGAGCTACATCTCCCAAGAGGCATTCATAACAATTTTTATTTAGTGTCTGTGCAAAGATACATAGGATTTCCTGCAATCTGTCCTTGTTCCCACCCAGTGACATTCTTTATTCTCTCTTTACAGTCGCAACAGAAAGAAAGTGCTTGGCTTTTGTGGACAGAGGACCCGGACCTTCCAAAAGAGATAGCAGAGTGGCTAAAAGTTCCCTGGGAAGCTGAATATCACATAAACTTCAATCAGATTATCCATGAAACCCTGGACTGATGTGCAGGTAGAAGGTTTACAGAATTATGTATCACAGCAGTATTGTGTCCAGTATGTGTGCACAGTGGCAGGTTGGTGTCCCTGACTCTTATTGGAGGAGGGCACTGATCCGCACACTGTCCCATCTACACTGTGAAGGAGAGTGTTAAAGGAGATATGGCAGATTTTGCACTATTGTATTTTTTTTTCTAATTTCTCAAATGTTCCCTTTTAATGTAAAATTGTAATAAAGTTTCTCACTATTTTAACAGAGTTTCCTTCCACATATTTTATCACTGCACTAACTTTTTTCTTAAAGAGTACCTCCCATTAAATACAACTCCAGGCAAATGGCTGAATACCTGAATAGCAGGAGAGACGATTGTTGTTTCTGCTGCATATAAACAACACATACAGCTCTTCTCCCTCCCCCCTGCTTGAGTAAAATGAGAAGCAGCAGACTGATGAGACATAACTTCTTTGTTACTCTGTTCTCAACTCCCATTACGTTCCTTGTTAGCACATGAGCATTGCAGAACAACTAACTGGCTCCTTGTGCTGCTTCTTCATTTCATGCTCCAAATTAAACTGCTTGTTCAGAGATTGTAAGAGGCTGATACAAATGCAATGTGGAAATGCACTGCAGCTAACAACAAAGATCTGAAGGGATAATAACCTGGACCAATCTTGCAAGTTACAAATTCTGATTGCAAATTTGCTTCTGTTCAGCAACTCATAGGAGTCTAGTTGTACTGCAGTTGTACACTCCTTTCCATTCGGTCCCTATAACTCTGTTCAACCGCTCAGAGAATATTTGGTCCTGCCAGGTATGAAGAATCATGATGCACAAAGAGAAATAACTAACTGACCTCTCTAATGAAACAAATAAAGATCGTTAATAGCCTGTGCCCAATACTACAGAGATCACCGCCTAGGGAATGCTTCAACTGCTTCACCCGAAAATAGGCTTAAAAAGCCCAACAAATATGACAATTTGGGGGGGTAAAAAAAAATTAGTGAAGAAGTTCACATGCTGGGATTTCTACGGTATTATGTCTGGTCCATTAAAATCCTTTACTTTTGTTAAAACATTTCTTTGTGCAGTGGATCCTTTTGGTTGGTTGGTTGGAAGGAGGATTTTAGTATTTTGGGCAGCATTGGCATGGAGGAGCATGTGACCTACTTCCAAGTGTGTGTGAGAATCTGGTTCATCAATGGTGGCCTTCCCACTTTCCCTGTTTATTTCTGGTAATCTGATTTAAGGGCCTCCCCACACTTGCATGTAAATCCTTTTGCTGTATTGGTAGATCACTACTGTGCTTTGCCAGTACAGGGTCCACTTTAATGTCCCCATACCCAGCAGGATACTATTCCCTTTTCTTCACTATCCACCCTGCCTAGTTCTGGAGCTGAGAGTGAAGAAAGAAGGGCTGGGTAAGTTACAAATAAGGCTGTGTACACATGTTAATTACTGTCACTGAAAATGATTTTTCATGATTGTTTTCAGCAATAAAAGCGTGACAGACGGATGAGTGCTGTACACACAGCGGGACTCTGTTCCATGGAGAGGGCAGGGGGAGAACAAGCAAGCAGAGCCCTGCTGTGTCTTCCTCCCTTGACATGTGTTGCGGTCATGGATCCGTCAGGATGGATCTATAAACACCGAGCGTCCAAGGCAAAACCCTACCACTCGTATCAGGCTAGAATAATCTGATGTTTCTACAAAGCCTTACTAGACTTCAAAGTTACAATGTTGGAATCTGATCACTCGAAGACGAGGGAAATGCTTCCTCCTGCCTGCAGCAGACTTTTGACCGTCTCAGCCTAGGAAAAATCACTCACTGTAGGACAAGGATGGCTTTTAATTAACATTTTTTTTAATATATTGTTGCTGTGTAATGTAACATATAAGGTGTTTTCAGTAAAAACGCATTCAGTAACGATAGTGAAAGGTTTACTTTAACAGAGACACACAACAAAATACAAATTTATTTTAAGATGGAATGCAACGGATTAAAGGGAAGTTTGTTCCTGCCGCACTGATTAGCCAAATTCTAAAGAAACAGTTGTGTACATAAAATGTCCACTTGCATGATGACAGGTCCACTTTAATCACTTATGTCTTCACTGCCTGGAACAATAAGCAACGTATGAAGAGACACGTGCTTCCTTCACGTGTGCTGTGTCCAGGATGTTTTCTTTATCCAGAGAGCTGGCTCAATGTGTTCTTCTGAAAGAAGCAATTTCCTGAGAATGTTAACCTTTTCCAGGGCTCCTCCAGAATCTCTGCAATGTCCTCGGGATATTTTGTATATCTTCTTACCAGTCTTTTGGCCAAATTAGAATGGTGACTAATGTTGTACAGGGGCAGTGATAAATTAAAGGAAGGCCTCTGATTCTACAGCTTCTTTAAGGTTGTCAAGCTATCACATGACACATGCTGACACATGCTGAATCTGGCTCTGACAGGTTGTCATGTCCCATTTGCCATCCATCAATGCTCCAAATTGGGAGGATAGTTTTATTGAATATACTGTATGTTATATATTTTAAATGGGTTCTTTCAATTAAAAATTAATTGAAATATAAATTCACCATGCATGCATTAAATTTCTTGCAAACCTTGAAATTACGTTATTGTCCTTCAATTGGCATGGCTCCTTGTGCTGTGGCACACTTGATTGACTCATTGAGCTGCCTTTTCCTCCCTTTTTTTAAATGTAAAAGGCTGAACCCAGATCAAATTCAGTTACTTCCTTTGTTTGCATTGAAAAAAAAATACAATTTAGCTTTTGTATTATATTATTAATAAACAGGATTTATATAGTGCCAACATATTACGCAGTGCTGTACATTAAATAGGGGTAGAAAATGACTGACGGTGACACAGGAGGAGAAGAGGAACCTACCCCGAGGAACTTATAAACTACGATGTTACTGAACTGCATTCATTTTTGCCTTTTATATCTGCCAGTTCTAAGTTTATGACTAAAAGATAGCCCAACATATCACCCCAATAAACTTTGAATACTAGATATAGGAGATATTCCACCCTATTTTTAGTTATTTTATTACATATAGAATCGTCTATAGGAAACTAGCAGCTCACATCCAGTTACTAATAGGGGAAAGGTTGCAACTCGATGTGAGCTGCTTGTTTTCTTACTGACTCTACCTACCTACAGAGAATTCAGCTTATTCTGAGAAACCTCACAAGAGTACTCAATTAACCTTTTAATGTCATCTGGACATCCTAGCTGGTACTTCATGTTGTTGTTACGCCTGAGAAATGCCTTTCAGGTGAAACGTGTCATACTTTGCATACCAACCCTAAAAATACACAGATTGTATAGTAGTTCACTTGTCTAGTGCCTAATACCAGTCTAAATCTATATACCCATGTATCGTTTTGATCAATGCTGAGATTTCATTATTTGTTAACATGTGTCTCAAGTAAAATTTTTTAGAAGGCCAAAAAAAACCTTTTTTTGCCTTTCTAATTGATAGTTTTTTTTTTACCTGAATAAACCCTTAGCTTAACCCAACTTCAACATTTCTCAAACACTTACCCATCATCAAAGGCACCAAATGCAAATCAGGTGCCAAAAACGAAGACTATTTTAGTATTTTATTGATGAAAAAGATTTTCATGCATGATGTGTATATGGTTAAACTTTTATTATTGATTCTTGGTTGTATTAGTGTTTGGTATTGTTAGCATAAAATCTCCAAGCCAAGCAATCTCAACCAAGGTCTTCTGAAACCTAAAGGATCCTCCAGAGATGGCTAGGGGTTCCTTGGATTGCATTGGCAGAGTGACCTCCAATCTAATGGTGCCTATTGCTGGTATTGGTTTTCTATCAGTGATCTCTTCAACTATCTGTAAAGGTGGCTTTCTTTTCCTAATGAACCCAAATGTAAGGACAATGTTAATAAGACAGTGATGTAATGGAGTCTGTTTGTTTTCCTTTTCTGGCTATGGTTATTACACATCGCATTTGAACTAGAATGGAAGATGTTTGTCTTGAAAGGATCATATTGATATATATGAACCCCATATTGGCATTGGAGAGACTTCCAATGGCTTCCCGTCACTGATAGAGGATAAATAGTTGCAGCAGGAACTAGATCTAAATAAAAAGAACATCCAAGCCACCTCCAGACTTTTTTCTAAAAAAAGAAAATCCCATACATACATACAAACCTTTTTCCTGTAGCCTTTAGGTAGGTCTGGTGATGTCTTCTTTTCTTCTCAGGGCAGCAGTAGGTAGGGGCTTATTTCAGGGGTACTGTGATAAGGTGTCCCCCAGGGGATTTGTTCATAATAACCTTGGCCCGCTGGGTGGGTTGGATTATGTGGAATATGGAATTCATGCTGGACCTTTGAACCTGTAGGTCTCCCGGGTCATCCCTTGGGATAAGTTGATCATTGTAGTTGCAGCCAACCTAATAATCTGAAACAAAACTCGGTGTCCTGTAATGAGAGAATGAGAAAATTGTTTACAGAATGGTGACAGCTCTTAATGATCCCTACCAAATGGACATTCAGTCTCCTCCACCCCTAATGGGTGGTCCGGATCAGTGAACAGGGCGCTCATTAGCTCTACTTTCTGTAGAAGGAGTATCAACATTCACCATGTTTTTGTTTCATTACAAGTTTGCAGACAGCTCAGCTCCCTATTAGATGTCATATGAAATGCTGATTTTTTTTTTTTAAGCAAGATGTAAAAGTGTTTATAGTCATGTGAAAGTACACACCATGAACATTGCTAACTCTAGCAAACCCTAGATCATTATTCTAACCTTGCAATAAAAGTGATTTTAATTGATGTAATGTGGAAAAAGTCCTCAAAAACTGGTATTGCCCCATTTAAAAGAAATAACTTTGGGAAAGTGTTTTGAACACATACCCATCAGTCTCTAAATCTGTAAAATGTATGACAACTCCTCCATGCTCAATCCTTTCCATTCCAGAATGTTTGTGTTTCCATACATGAACTGGCCTCCCTACATTTCTGTGAGATTCTAATCAAGGTTTTAAATTGCCTGGTCCATAGCCCATTTTTCAGTTTGAGACATTTTTAGTGAATTTGCTAGTGTGCTTTGGACCACTGAATTATCCATTTTCATTTCAGCTTTAACTTCCAGAAAGATGGTGTCACATTCATAGCTAGCCTGGTGACTTCAAGCTGTCCAGGTCCTGCAGAAGCCAAGCAATCCTAGACCATTACATTCACACGACCATGTTTCACGATTGGCGTGAAATTACTAACCTTAAAATGCTGT
The DNA here is from genome assembly GCF_032062135.1 of Pyxicephalus adspersus. NCBI lineage: Eukaryota > Metazoa > Chordata > Amphibia > Anura > Pyxicephalidae > Pyxicephalus > Pyxicephalus adspersus. Next base: position 33,291,911 of record NC_092864.1, read on the forward strand.
CTTTAAGGCAGCACCAAACATGTCTACCAAAAACTGGGGCAAAGCAATTTTTTTCCAATTTGTCTGCCCACAGTACATTGTTTTAGAGGGCCTTTTCTTTATCCTAACTGCCTAAACTAAACTTATACTTTTTCAATTGCCGATCAGGCAGGTCATTATTAAGGGAGAGGCTTTGTCATTTCTGCTATAATGTGTCTTACCTGCCTGATTGCTCCAGGTTTTTGGTGACAAAGCGGAGCAGCACATGCGCAGCTTCAGCTTTGGATGCCAGGGAAAATTGGCAATCCCAGCTTCCCTTCTGTATACCGTGGTTGAATGAACGTGCAGGACTTACATCATCCTGGCACAGCCACACAACATGGCTGAATATTGTCTCTTGGAGGAGAAAGCAGAGAAAGTTGGTGGCAACTAGCGATGCAATGCAAATGGGTGAGTTGCTAGTTTAGACCTGCTTTAAAAGAAAAACTGTAGTTTTGCTCTAGCATTCCTTCACAGACCTTTTTCTGGCACACCTCCTATACAATTTATGTTGGTGCTTTCTAATTGTAGATAATATTAATAAACAGCATTTTTATAGCGCCAAAGTATTAGGCAGCGTTGTACATCAAATAGGGGTGCATATACTTAGGAACTGTTGCAGAGGTTATCTTGGGAGCCAATGTAATTTTTGGGCTTGGTAGAGACTCATTTTAGTACCAGACAGCTTATTTACCTGAATGAAACAGTCTTGAAAAATCTATGTCACTTGTAGATTTTTTTCCTTTTATTGAAATGGAGGTTTTAATCACCGACACCCGTTCTAATTTCATTGATTTGAAGTGTTTTTTTTGCACATGACATTTTCATTAATGTAGGCTATAGGAATGAATACACCATATGAGTATGTGTATATATATATATATATATATATATATATATATATATATATATTTATTATTATTATTTTACATATACCATATACCACCTTTATTTGTAGGGACTGTTTGAATGAAGATCCAAGGTTTCCCTGTTTGTATACATTATTAATTCGCATGTAATTTTTACTGATTAGACTTCTACTTAACCAAATGCATAAATGAATGTGCAGATTAGAGAAGAGTAAATGGGATTAGTTATTAGTTTGTTGTTGCAAGAGGAAGGTCAGAGGGCACTAATCTCTGATTGGGTGAGTTGGGTTTTGGGTTACGAAGCTGATGACAAATAGGAAACATGTTGCAGAAGATAACTAATCAGTGTTTGATCCCCTTCTAAATCCTGACTTCCTGGTAAGAAGAGAAGATGTCAAGTCAAACTTGGTGAACGGGTGTAAGATATCCGTCTGGTCAACAAGAGATTTTTTTTTTTGTTCTTAGGCTCTAATCATGAAAGTATTAGTTCGGTGCAGACTTTGTTGAATTTTTACCATGGGGAAACCTTGAAATAACTTTCAGGTCTTCAGGAACCCTTTTCTTTGAATACTATATCCCCATCCCACAGTTTATAAGCATGGTGGCCATTGGGAAGATTGCCTTTTACATTGCTGGCCATTGGGAAAAATGTCACCCTTACAGGTAACCAAAAAGGTCATTGGTGTCACAAACCTGAGAGTCACAAATTGCTCGTTGCTAAAGGTTTTCAACAATAAGACAGTACCAGTTAATGTTCAGTGGTGTTGCCCTCCATTCCACATGCCTGGGGTCATCATTATCACTCCTAGAGGCATTTTAGGCAAATTTAGCAAGATTTTAACGAGAATATTATTTATTTCATGCCAAAATCAGTTTCCTGCCATCCTCGACTAAGCAAAGTATCTATTGCAACAAGTGGCACTGCAATACAAGATTTTCCTACCGGGAAAATATGTTACCAATTGCACTACAAATCAACAGTGCAAAAAAATAAAAACAGACAAAAGCGCCATTGTCTCACCTCTCTGATATTTAATGTTCCAACAAGGAGTATCATATAGTATTTGGCTCAGGATAACAGGTAAATGTCTGTTGTTCCGGCTCCAAAAAATTGGAACAGGCGGTGTAAGTTTTCCTCCAGCTAGGAGACAATGGCTTCATTGTAAGATGATACCTGCTAGGGGCGCAATGCAATCTACACTTCTGGATACTGTTTATGATAGCAAGGTTGGTCTTACAAAGTATCAGCCCAGCTTTATGTAACCAATCCCTTTATTTTACAGCTCCTGTAAAAATAAAAATCCCACAGAGATTTCTTTTAAGTTCTAAAAATATTCTCTTTGTTCTCAATGTTTGTGTGAGGTGATTTCCTGGATTGGGTTACTGAAAAACCAAACCTTCCTTGGGCATTCTTAAAAATCAATCTTCCTGTGCACGAGGTCCGCTGGAATACCTAAGGCAGGATTGGTGATGGAAGGAGGTTGGTGTGGGGTGAGGAACTCGGTGATGGGATAACGGAGGTCCAATGAAAAAGAGATTTGAGTTCATCCTCTATATGTTGTTGGGATGGAAAACTTCCATTCTTTCTTCCATAAAACTTCCATTCTTTTCTTTTAAAAAACTTCCATTCTTTTCCTTCATAAAACTTCAATTCTTCCAACTTTCCATTTTGCAAAGTTGTATTAGAAATCCTAGAATCAATATTTTGATGATTTTTTCAAAGGGAGGAAACAGTCCTACCAGCAATTTCCATGTGTAGTCCCATGTGTGTCCCTCCTCTGGGAAATTGTAATACTAATTCATCCAAAACTTAAAAAATATGTAATCCAGCCAACTATTTTTTTATGAATAGAGTTTGTGGACTTCATTTTTAGGGGAAAAATATTACTGGATGTAATAAGCAGCCTCACCCAACCAGGCTCCTGTAGAGATTGTTAAGGGATTATTTAGCCATGAACAATGGTGGACAGAGCTCCTGCCTGTATATTTTTTGGGCACCACTACTTGACAGTGCCAGTGGTGTGGGACCAGTATAGCTTCCCAACTCACTTCCCTCAACAGTAAGTACTTATACCAATGATATTTTAGCTGTTTAGCTGTAACAAAAAAATAAAGAAGTATCTTTCCATTGCCCGTCAATGTAAATTCTTCCACTGACCACCAATGTAAATGACTTTCTTTATACAGACCACAACATAAGGCACATTTTCCCACTGATACTCAATTTAAGGGGGATTCTGCTCACTTACCCCCAATAAGGAAGTGTCTTTCTATTGCCCGTCAATGTAAATTCTTCCACTGACCACCAATGGAGATGTCTTTCTTTACACTGACCACCAACGTAAGGGACATTTTCCCACTGATACCCAATTTAAGGGCGATTCTGCTCACTTACTCCCAATGTTAGGCTCATTCAAAGCAATGGCCACCAAAATTAGGATCATCCTTTCCACCAATGTAAGGATCAATTTCTCTATTAACTATCAATGTAAAGAGCATTCTTTCCGTTGACTACTAATGTAAGGGGTAGTCTTTCAAATGATCACCTACCTAAATGTGTCCACAAATGTAAACTGTAATCTTCCAATTGTTCACCAGTGTAAAGGACATTCCCTTTATTCACCACTAATGTAAGCAGCATTATTCTTAATGGCCACCAATGTAGGGACTATTTTGCCCATTGGCCACCAGTGTAAAGGAGATTCTTCCCATTGACCAGTGACTAATATAAGGATCATTCTGCCCAAGGTCCATCAATGTAATGAGCATTTTTCCCATAGTCCACAAATAAAAAAGACACTTCTGATTGGTCATCAATGCAATTTATATTCATCTCACTATTGTAAAGTTAATTCTTACCACAGACCATTCTTCATAATGACCACTAACATAAGAGAAAATTTTAACCAGATTATCATTGTAAAGGGAATTCTTTCAAATGATCACCAGTGTAACGGGCATTCTTCCCAGCGTCCAATATTGTAAGAATCATTATTCCCACTGACCATCAATGTAAAGGGCATGCTTCCCACAAGCCACCAATATAAAGGGAGCTATCCGGCATTGCAGCACATGAAGGATAAGATACTCCTATTCTTCGATTTACACAATTGAAAGGGAAATCTATTACTTTTCCAGCATATTTTTTGAAATGTTTTGTTGAAACCTATGCAAACACACAGAAAACATGCAAACTCCCTGCAGATAGCATCCTGGCTTAGATACCAATATTAGCCACTGAGCCACCCAGACCTAGTAAAAAAAAAATGCTAAGGGTCTGTGCTCTTTGTACAGCACCATGGATTACATCAGCACTATAAAAATGAATACAAATGTCAACCCAGATGGCAGATTTCACAGCATACAGACTGAATGATGAATTGAGTGCCATGTGATGATGGAATGTAGCAAGACATGCATTTCATATTTCATTGAGTAATGTTATGAGGGAACAGCTCTGGGAGGATTGCTCTGAGCAAACACAGAGCGGCCACTGAAATATTTCAGGAACACTGAGATGTGTGAAGTTCACTGAATTCTGCTATTGATCACTCAGTAAGTGCACATCAATGGATTTCTCTAATGTTGTTTAAACTTAATTTACTTATTTATTGGATTCTAAAGGAGCCCATGTTCAGGTTTATATATAGTTTACGCAATGCAATGTGTACAGCTGCCTGATAACCCAAATATCTAATCAGCCAATCACAAGGCAGCAACTCAATACATGCAGGTAAGTTTATTGTCAAGATGACCTGCTGAAGTTCAAACCAAGCATCAGAAAGGGGATGAAAAGTAATTTAAGTGATGTTGAACATCGCATGGTTGTTGGTGCCAGGCAGGCTGGTTTGAGGATTTCAAAAACTGCTGATCTGCTGGGATTTTTACACACAGCCATCTCTGGGGTTTTTCAGAGAATCGACCGATTAAGGGAAATTATCCACTTCTATGGGTGAAAATACCATGTTGGTGCCAGAGGTCACAAGAGAATGGCCAGATTGGTTCACGCTGATGGCAACAGTAACTCCAACAAGCAAGGTCTGCAGAAGATCATCTAAGAAGGTGCAACACATCTAATCTTGAAGCAAATGGATTACAGCAGCAGGAGAACACACCAGGGGCCACTCCTATAAGCAATGAACAGACACCTGAGGCTACAATTTGCACAGTATCACCAAAATTAAACAAAAGAAAATTGGAAAAAACATTACCTGGCCTGATGAGTCTTGATTTCTGCTGCAATGTTCGGATGGTAGGGTCAGACGTTGGCATCAACATTATCAAAGCATGGATCCATCCTGCCTTGTATCAATGGTTTAGCCTGGTGGGAGTCATGTAATGGTGTGGGAGTCCTTCCTGGCACATTTGGGGGCCCCTAGTAACAACTAAGCATTGTAAAAATGCCACAGCCTACCCAGCAACATCACCATTTGGAGGTCGAGAATGGCTGGAGCTGGAAGTTGAAGTTTTTCTTTTGAAAAACAACACTGTAAAACAATGCGACAATGCTAGATAATTGTCGTTTTCCATGGAGGAGAGGACATTCTGGGGGTTGTTCTTCCTTCCTCCATAGAACAGAATGGTGTTGTGTATAAAGTTCTCGTTCATTCTGCTGACACTGGAAACAATGGCAATCATTTCCAGCAGCAGAAATTGGATGTCTGCATCTGGATACAGCATTACTGTATATAAGGAAAGGATTCAGATTAATAAAATGTACTTTTTTTTAATAAAATTTAGATAAATTTTATTCTCAGACATTTTATTGTTCTTTTGAAATCTGCAGAACAAGAGTTAAATCTAGCACTGTTTATGGGCAATCAGCCAATAGACTATAATGCCTCTCTCAGATGTACAGCCAGGTGGAACAATAGCAGTGACAACCTATCTGCTCCTGTCTGCTCTGTTCATCTACTTGGTAAATCCATCTAAAAGAACTGTTGCAAACTATTTTGACAATTACTTTTCTCATTTCCCATAATAAACATTTCAACCTGTCACCATCACCAAGTCCTGCATTGTGGTCTTATTTTTAATATTCCTCCGTTTCAGGTTTAGTTCCTGTGCCGCCATCTATTTTTTTGGTATATTCCACCCACAATGATGATTTTGGTGGCAGCTGCTGATCTCATTCTAGAAATTAGCCATATCCAGCATTGTGTCTTTTGGGGGCTTTCCATGATAAAACATGTACCTGGTGCCTGCTCTCAGGAGTGAGATTGTGCGCTGGGCCATTAATTGTTTTGGAACCCTGGTGAAGTGTTCTTGATCTTGCCCATGCAAGAGATCAGGAGCACCACAATGTGATTTATTGAGCCCCCCAGCCTTGTGGTATTGGTGATGTGCGTATCCCAGAAGGCTGCAGGGTTCATTGGTTGGGGAATTATGTGACTGTGCATTTTGTATGATTGGTCGGCTTTAGTCAGCATTAAACATTCAGGGTTCTTTGACCCTGAGTATTTCAAGTGGATGGAAAGCTAAAAGAACAGAAACAGCCTGAATTTCGTGAAAATTGGATCATCCTCTACTATTCACATTTCAATTTTCATCTTGCTTGGAGGTTTTCTTTAAAATCCAACCCTAGCTTTTTGAACATTTTAAAAATGTAATTCTGCTCGAATTGTACAAATGGACAAAAATGCTGCCACAACATGATACCTCGGAATCCCAATGATGTCAGAACAAAATAAAGTAGCACAGGACCAGATGTCAAGAATCATTTTGTCCTGATGATCCCCCTGTGTTCTCTGGATTCTGCAGGTGCTTTTGCTACCCTCCTTAGGTGACCCCAAACATTTTCCAATCTCTATATCATGTTAGTTCTTTTATACCGTTATCATTATACGTTATATCATTATATGTTATTTATAATCTATTTATAAAACAAAAAGCCAGAAACATTTTATAGTCAAATTCACTTTTCATCAGCTGCTTTCAAGCTGCGCATAGAATGTAATAGCCCGCGAATGGCATGATCCCCGGATCTGCCGGTGTCACCCAAACAGGATCTGAGAAAGTGCACTGCCAACACTGTAGAACAAACTGTCCCCACTTCACTGCCTCACATTATCCCTGCCTATAACAACAGGATCTTCCAAGAGCTGCTCATGTGTAAAGAGTCACCAAACCTAGAAATGATTCTCCATGTGTGCACCACTCTCTGTTTTATTTATCACAGGAGAACATCAGGCAAATATACAAAGCACCACTTAGCCACCTTTGTATTGTTTCAATTGTGCAAAAAAATCTTCAGTTACCATCTACTTTATGTACTTAATATATATTATTCTGTAAATCAAGATGTGTCACTCGAAAACTAAAATTGGGCTTGCAGTGTTTCCTCTGAATAGATGAATGGGTATTTATTACAGTACATTAGATTGGGAGCCCCTTTGAGGGACAGTTAGTGACATGACTATGGACTTTGTAGAGCACTGCGTATTATGTCAGCGCTAAATAAATACTGGTTAATAATATTAAAGCGCAGGTGATTTAACTGCAGAGTTTTCATAACTCCTGGACTGTTTGTGTGTGTGTGTGTAGGGGGGGGGGGGGTCTGTCATATTAAAAAAGCCTTTAGAAAACAAATACATTGATGCCTTGGACCAAGGTTTTGGTTGCTTCCCTGGCTGCACTTCAGCCTCCTAGGACACTTCAGTACCCCAAATCTCACAACAATTGCACTCCTTCACAGTGCTCCAGTTCTTTTCCATCATCCCTTGTGCCAAATATTTAATCCTAAAATAGAAAAAGCAGGTTGTTTGCAATCTTTTCTGAAATGTACATTGTGGTGCCCATGTGCAGTTCACTGTACAGTGCTGGGTATCCTGGCATACCCCTGGCTGCCAGGAAGTAACATCATTTAGGCCTGGCCGATGACGATGGCCAATGACCCAAATCTTGAAGAAGACCAGGGGAAGATGTTGACATCAAAGTTGCCAAAAGTGACATCAAAATTTCAAACAGACAGGTACGTTTTTCTATTGCAGAAGAACCATATCCAGTCCCTTCTGCAACAATCTGTCTGCTTGTTTTTTGGGTTTTTTTATATGTTTTTTTTTTATGTTTTGTTTTTCTTTAAATCTAAAGGAGTTTGGTATTATTTACTGGTTTACAAAAATTTAGAACATTTATAAAAGTGGCAATCAGTCGAAATGATCACATTTTAGCAGGATCTTTTGTTTAGGAAAATTTCCACTTTCACTGACTTTTGTCTCCAGATAATGTTCACATCTTTACCTGTGGTGAATGTTGTTGTGGGGTAAAAAAAGGAGATCATTGGTGTTTGTTTCTAATCTCCCGATCACTACTTTTGCCACAATCACCACTTTTGTAACCCCAAAGTCTTTATTCAAGTGAAGGAGGCTTCCAAGTGCTTATTTATTGTTAATAACTAGTATTTATATAGCACCAACATATTATGCAGTGCTTTACAAAGTCTATGGTCTTGGCACTAGCTGTCCCTCAGATGGGCTCACAATCTAATGTCCCTACCATGGTCATAAGGCTTTAATACAGTCTAAGGTCAATTTGGGTGGAATCAAACTCCATGCGGAAAACGTTCTGGCCAGGATTCAAACCTGGTACCTTGCGGTGCAAAGGCCAGAGTGCTAACCTCTGAGCCACCGTCCCTCCCACCGCTGTATTCTGGGTAAATAAATACTGATCACTGCTGGATGAAATCAAATTGCACTTTTATAGGTATGGTGGTATAAAACATAGTGATCAGAAAAAAAAATTAGACAATGAAACATAAATAGGCCATATGCAATTCAGATAAGTTTTATATCTACTTTGAAATCACACTCATTGATGTAGTAAACCACTCACTCTCATGTGTCGACCTTCTGTGAACCTCTTTATCTTTTCTGTTTGTGATGTAGAGGAGGTGTTCTCAACCACACCCACTGTGAAGTTCTTCTTTCACATACATACCCCAATCAGACCAAAAAATTATATGAAATTTTGAATCGTGTTGCTAGAGCAAAATTACCTTTCTATCATACATGTGAGGATTTGTGTACAATGGCCCACTGGTGGATATGGGAGAGGACTGGGCAGGGGGACATTTGCGTCCTGGGTCAGTACTCAAAAATATTGGCTGGTAGGTCTAAGTGGGGACTGACCTGAGTGGACCCACAATCAGTGGCCCATACCATGTTAGGATTATAAAGCTACCTGGTTTTAATTTGCATTTAGCAGTGGGAAATCTTCCTGCATTGACTTTCTTTGTGACTCTGAGATGTCATTTGACTGATTGTTGAGAGATACAAGTATGGGTTTCATTCTCTGGGAGTATCAGCCAACACCCAAATGAAGCTGATGTTAAAAGACATTGAAAGATCTAAAGGCGTGTTACAATAAAACATGTGCTTGGGGAACACCCACCTTTTACCACCTTATTATTTTCCTAATTAGGATGTGTGTGTGTGTTTTTTTTTGAGGGGGGGTTAGGGTTTATGTCACTAAAGAGTCCATCACTGGGGGTTTGTTATTTAGGGGTCTGCCACTATGGTCTCTTAATGGACTCCTTCACTGAAAGTTCATCTCCAGGAGGTCTCCTACCTGTTGGTCAGGATCTGAACCTAGGGGATCTGTTACGGGTCGATCGGGTCTAATAAAGGATCCATTTACTGAGGATTGTCAAAAAGAAACATCTTTACCCAGGGGTCAGTTATTTGGCAATGTCAGAGAGGGGTCTGGCACTGGGGAATCTACCCCACAAGCATCGATCACTAAGGGGTCTGTCACTGGTTTCTGTCAATGGGGGTCTTTTACTAAGTAGCCAGTTATGGGGGGACTTGTCACTAGAAGGCTTCCAATGGAGAATCTGTACATGGTAGGGGTAGGAGGGTCTGTCAATGCGGACTCTGCCACGGAAGGGTCTGTCACTGGGGTCTTTTACCATGGAATCTGCTA
>NC_092864.1:33303150-33307313 GCF_032062135.1 Pyxicephalus adspersus
AGTCCCCCTTCAGCGGCCATACCCCAATAAACTGGTGTTGTTGCTATGGAATATTGCCTCCTGGTGATTGCAGGCCTCAGTAAATAAATCCTCGCATGTTTCCAATTAGAGCCATGTCTTAGGCTGGGCTGACGCAGCATCGTACAGCTATTAGTGACATCTTCTTCTATGCCGAGGTTGGGAAGCCGGATCACCACATCACGCACAGAGGTTCCTACACTGTGTACGGTGTCATATTAACCGTATATAATTGTTTTCCCAGGCCGCCCCTGAATATACACCCATTACAGGGCCCAGATGTTGCTGTCATTCACTGGGAGTCGTCACACCTAGCACTGCCTACAGGAACAATTGCAAGCTGACAAATGACTCCCACCAGCTTTATTTTTCCAGGATAACAATGGAAAGTGGATGACACAACCGGAATCACAACATCGGCTTCCCATCAGCGTGAGCTGTTGGCTGATATGCAAATATTCCGTGTGTGGAATGTAAAGCATATTCACCTTGCACGATGCCCACACCGCCTGTTCAGACTTGTAGCTGGGTGATAAAACTTTCTATAGATAGGGATAAGGTTTTAGTTCACACAAACTTGACTTCATGACAAACTGCAATGGCTTGCCAAAATCACAAAACGCTGTGAATAATAAAGTGGTTCCTTTGGTAACATCTGGATGCTTTGATGTCGTTGTCAGGAGTAGTACCACCCCTAGAAATCACCAGCCTATAGGAATGCTGCTTGCAGCAGCTCCCAGTTGGTTGCCAATGTACAGCAAGTGGGCAGCATTATCATTTGCTCATGATTGTTAGGGACAGTACCATCCTTGACAACTACCCACCAATAGCAACACTGACTGCTATGTACACTACAGACAGTTGTTTTCATGGCTGGTGGTTGCTAGGCATGGTATCACCCCTAACAACCACCAACCAATCAGACACTTGCTGTAATTCTGGTTGTTCAGATAAAATTATATACTGTGAGTGAGTTAGGTTTTCATATGTAAGAATGACAAATCTTTGAGAACAGCCTGAACATTTCATGTTCTCACCTTCAGTAAATATTAACTTAGAAAATAACATGAATAAGAACACAAAAGTAAAGTGCGACTGCAGAAACGGCATCTTGTTGTGTAATCTGTCAATATTGAAAAACAGGGCAAGTTCTGGGGAAAATCATCATATACTGGAAGCAAATCAGAACTGGAAATTTGGGTCATCTGATCTTGGGTCGGCTGTCGGTGTTTAGGATTCAGAATCATCTAATGTTGTGAATGGGCCAAAGGACCAATGTACCATTTCACACCCAACGCATGGGGCAATATAGTGCTGTTCATTCTGATTAGGACCCCAATGCCCCTTCTCCAATCTTCTCTGGTTTCCCTGAGGACTGCAGAATTCTGATCCTCTCTGGAATGGTGTGGAGCTCTGAAGTCCTGTCTTGTTGTTGTCCTGATATGTTATGGTGAATAAGCGTTGTCACCCCTGGACGGTGTTACACCACACTAGATGGTGGTAGGAGTCAGCTGGGGGTAAGCGTTTCAATAACCGACAAGGGGGCTGGTGAGGTGGTGAAAATGTATGTGCTGGCAGTGGGGATAAGATTGGGGTGTGGGTTTCATAACCAACAAAGAAGGCTTTGGGGTGGGAGGTTGGTAGGGTGATGTAGGTGGTGGATGGGGTCAGCTGGGGTGGTGGTGAGGGTGACCCCCAGCTCACCCTCACCACCACCTACACCACAGTACCAACTCCATGCAGCTGACCCCAACCTACACCCACTCCAGCTGACCCCAACCACCACCTACATCACCCTACCTTCATAACAAAAAAGAAGGCTTTGGGGGTTGTTATTGTGATGTAGATGATGGTGGGGGTCCCCACCCAACCTCTACACCATCACTCCCAAAGCCCCCCTGTTGATTTTATAACCAACAAAGGAGCTTTGGGGGCTGGGGTTTTGTGGGGTTTCATACCCAGCAAAGGGGCTCCAGGGGTTGGGGTGGTGGGAGTGGTGGGGGTTCACAACTAACAGGGGGGCTTTAGAGGGGGTTGGTAGGGTGATATAGACATCTTCCTTTTCTTCATCCATTGGCAGATGGGGGTCAGTATTCTTTTACACCTAATGAGCTAATTTCTGCAGTACTATAAGATCAACCTACGCAATATTGCCACCTCCCCCATGGGTCATGTAGGTGGCAGACTCGGCTCACAGGATATGGGCACAGGAATGACGGCTGGACAAAGGGATATAAATATTGTCAAAAAAAAGCTGAGGAAAACTTAACAATAAAATGAAAAGTTCTACTTTAAGTGCTACCTACATAAATCTAGCCACAGTCATTCTGCCAACCAAATTCTCTTTTTCCTTACAGGAATATGACATAAAATGTTCCCATGTTTTCTGCTTTACTCTTCTGCATATTACTGTCTGACATCTAGAAATTGTGATCTCTCTTTTTGTCCCCGCAGGTTAATGTAAATCCCCTGGCAGGAAGTGGAAATGTTTGGACTACTTGTACTTATAAAGAGCTTTTCAATATCAAAGAATTTATTAAAAAACAAAATGTAAAAGGAAGAAGTTTGGAATTTCCATAAAGTCCGACAGCCTGGAAAGACGGTCGCAGCCGAGAATGCACTGTTAGAAAAACTGCAGCAAAAAACATTAGCAGGAATTAAAGCATATGTGTAACAAAAATGGAAATTAGAATAGGAAAGGGTTAAACCCCCTTTACATTTATTTATTTTCTTCCTACATTTTCACTTCCTGTCCTAAAGATGCAACAGTAATTCCAGTTTTAGGTAATTGCTCTGTAGAACCGGTATTGCCATTGAAGGATTTTCCCTCATGTCTTACTCTGATGACAACTACAAAAGTTTTTTTAATTGTCCCTCACTTCCTCTCTCTGTGACAATGATCAACGGGATGAACAAAAAGGTGATTCTATATAGACAGCAATAAAAACCTAGAAAAGGGCTGTAAAAAAATCCTGTACCTATACTTTAAAAGTAGAACATATTTTAGGATTGCATCTAAAATACCACTTTTTTATTTTTTATACTTGGATGATCATATTTTTATCAGTGTGTTAAAAATAGAAATTTATAGATTGGGTAATAGAGGGAGGTATAGACTTACACTGCAGGAGAGAATAGTAAAGCACATCCATTGTGCAGCACTGCAGTACAGGAGTTTTTAAGAAGCATTGCAATTGCCCCAGCTGTAGGCAATATTACAAATTTACACGAGAAAAGATTTTGGTAAACATAACCACACATTGATAAAATTATTGATAGGAAGCTAGTCTCTTTTACAAGCAAATTTAAATATTTGTAACAAAAGTTTTTAATTTGCCAAAGTTTTAATAATACAGATCAGTAAGCTTTATTTAAATATAAATGTCCTATTTTCTCTGCAGTGACCACGCAGATATTAAGGATGAAACCTTCCAGGTGTAGAGACCTTGAAGGATAAACTGTTACCCAGTTGCCAATATACCAGTGATATTCACCCGGCCTCCAGCTGCCTGCTCCAAGGTTATCCTGTAGGAGATGCCTGCAGAGGACAGAAGATACAAGAAAAGGGATGTAAGACAAGTGTAATTATTATACCAGGAAGAGGGGGCAATACCAGGAGCCAAATCTGCTATTACCAATCTGCAGTAAAAGGCAGACTAAAGTCACATTTATAGTTTATATATACAAATGTAAAAGTGATCAAATTATTGAACGTAATTTTATGCATTATTATTATTATTATTATTAATAATAATAATAATAATAATAATAATAATAAACTGTATTTATATAGCACAAACAAATAACGCAGAGCTGTACATTAAATAGCGGTTGCAAATGACAAACTTATACAAACAATGACACAGGAGGAGGAGAGGAACCTGCCCAGAAAAGCTTACAATCTAAGACAGGGGTGTCAAACTCTGGCCCGTGAGCCAAATTTGGCCCGCAATGTCCTTTTTTTTGGCCCCCAAACTAATTCCTAAATATGAACTGCAGCTTGCCCACCGCTGCATTGAAATAGCGCCGCTACTAAAATTTCTGGCATTACTCAAGTCTATAGACCAGCAAGCTCTCTGCCTATGCATGGCCCCACATTGGACTGTTTTATAGACGCAAGTTATGTCGGGAGTTTTAGTAGCAGC
>NC_092864.1:33308561-33313039 GCF_032062135.1 Pyxicephalus adspersus
CATGTTGGGATTTTTTTTCAACACCCCCTGTTTTATAAAACAAAGATGCCTTATACTTCATCTCATAAGGATCCAAGTTGATCATTAGGACTGGAAGTTAGTTAAACCCCAACCCCAAGCTCAACCCCAAGTCCAGCCAAAACATTTGGTGCTAGTTTAAAGAATAATTGAACTTGTATTGTTCTCTGACCCTTACTCCCCTGATATGTTGTTTGATTGTACCAACCATTGTGGATTTGATGTATTGTTTGCGGATGGGCTGAGCTTGACTTTAGGTACTGATGTTAAAATTTGCCTATTAGAGTTTGGGGTTTCTTCGGAGAAGTTGTGATGGTTCTTTTATCTGTATTCAGGTGGCAGTTTACTTCTCTTCATATAACATGTGAATACTGTATACTTTTTTACAGATCTGTAAATGGGACCAAAATAAGGGACAGTTTTGGAGGACACATACACTTTTCTTTTTCTGCTTCCAAGCCATATAGACTCCAAACTTTAGTTACTCAAGCTAGCAAATCCTGGTATTGTAGGAGGAAACAACGGGGACAATTATTATAATAAACTGTCATCTACAGGAAGGATCACACCCTCCAGGAAACAAGAAGACGTTAACAAAATTTGGAAATCCAGGAGTCTGTGAAGGTAAACAGTTTTATGCATATGGGACATTTCCCTAGGGTAAGTACACACACTAGATCATTTTCATTCCAAACCAACAGTTATTAACATATCAGCTTTGTTCTGGCAATTTCCTTGCATCCTCATCCACCTTTACAGATTTTAGACAATGAGGAACTGCACATACAACGCACATGTGTGGTCAGTGGCCATGTGAACTAAACAATCATATCTGCGGTCAGTGCAGCAGTCTGCCAAATTTTGTGAATGTGTCACGTAATGTGTCAAGTAATATGTATTCTCAGGGACAATTATCCACTGTGTGTAGCTTCACTTTCTGAATGGACACCATAAAGCTAAAATTTGCTTAGATTTTTCCTTCTTCTCCCATCTTTATAACAGAATGTATTATGAGGGTTCTTTGGAATCCCTGCAGAAAATATTTAATTCTAGACATTATCCAAATTCACCTCCAAATCTCCCTCTTTACTTCTGGATTATGTGCCCGCCATATTTTTTTCTCTTTTACCATGTTTCTTTAGCTGGAATTGGCCTATATTACCCCTGTGATATGATTACTAGGTCTGGTAAATTATTATTATTACAGCTGCTTAGAGGTCACTTCTTGTGATGTAAGCATTCCCCCAGAAATACATCCCCTAATAGCTCTACACACAAGACCTGATTTATTAAAGCTCTCCAAGACTGGAGAGGATAAACTATCATGGACTATCCAGCAAACCTGGAATGGATCTCGTCCAGATGAAATCATGTGCAAACTAATACTAAATGATTTTTAAGAAATCTTTTCCATGTTTACTGGATTACCCAGGTTCTTCCATGATAGTCAAGAGAGCTTTAATAAATCAGGCTCATGGTTTGTGACCAGGATTTTAGGAATCAAGGCTGCAGCTTTGTTTTCCTGGGAAAGAAATCAGTGTATGCATGTGGAGTATGACAGAACGATGTAATGGCATGAGGAGAGTTCTTCAGACCAGCAGGCAGGGATGACAACTTGGGTGGACTTTATGGAAGAAGAGCCATTTTGTTGTCAGCCTTTGTAAGAAGTTGGAAGCACACTGGATTTCCTAATCCAGCTCAAAGTGTAAATAGTCTTAAGAAATGCTATTAAATAGAAAAGCGTTGAGGGAAAGGTGTGCCAGTATAAGCCACAAGTTTTGCCCACCCACACCTCCAACAGATGCTCCATCACATTTGTTTTTAGATATTGCATGTTTTTGGGGTTGGGGAAGAAATTGTGGTGCCCATATGAAACCCACACAAACAAAGAAAGAACATACAAAAGTGTCCTGGCCAGGATTCAAGCATAGGACCTCAGTACTGCAAAGGTCAGACTGACTGAGCCAAGCGTGCCACCCAAATCTGGGCATTGGCCATTGGGCATTTGGACATTGGCTGCTTTATTTTTTCATTAACTGCTGCATGTTCAGACATTTATCTCTTTGTTGACAATTCTCTTTCTACATGGTAATATTGGCTTAGACAGAAGCCACTTTAAAGAGGCAGCACTTGTCCTTCTAATTAAACTCGTGCTTTGAATTTTTAACTTTCATCCTTCTAACTTTAATGTTGTCTCTTATCCTGGAGATGTCACATGACAGCTAACATACTCAGCCTCATGGATTAAAACATAGAGGGATTCATCAATACATGGAAGAAATCTACAAACAGATCTAGAATGCTTTTCTTTATTGAAAGTAGAGGTGAATGCATTGTATCTTCATAAATTAGAATTCACATTGTTTAGAGTAGATCCTTGTGGGTAGGAAGTGACCAGCACCATGTGCCATCTCCACAATTTTATTTGCATGTGTTCATATTTTACTGGACCTCAAAAACCAAGCCTCCCCTCTGACCCAAGTAATTACTTCTTCTCATGGCAGCAGTCAATCAGCAGGTTTTAAGTGTATGGCACCATACCCTAAAGTACCATTTCATATATTGTGGGTTGCACAGAAGATTGAGAAAACCAATATATATAAATGACCAATAGGAGAAGGTCTAGTTTACAATGGTGATCAATGGAAGAAGGGCCCCCTGAGAGTTTTCATTAAAGGAAGAAGGGCCCTGTATTTTGGTGACTAGAGAAAGGGCTCCATATATTGGAAACAAGAATGCCCTCCCTTACAAGCCCTGTATATTGTTGACCAGATGGACAAGTAGCCTCATATGTTATTGGTCTATGTGAGAATGACCGCTTTGCTTGGTGGTCAGATGAAAAGTGTGTCCTTACAATGGTATCAATGTGTGGAATGGCCCTTGAAGATGAACAGAATTTCCTTTATATTACCGGTCAATGGGAACAATGTCTAATACATTGAGGGTCAGAGAAATTACTATTGTGCTTAGAGATGACCCTATCAGGATGGAAATCAGCCAGGTTTGGCTCATGGAACCCCTACATCAATTTAGGTGAACGCTAGGATTTTTAAAAAACCCAACGCGTAATGCTCTATGTGCTTTCTACCTTAATTCCAGATTCATTATTGGTTGGCTTATGCCAGCGTTTCTGAGTTCCGTGTAACCTCAGGGTTCCTCCAGTGGTTGTTCCTTGAGAATATTACTCTTTTTGGCTATCTGTAAGGGTGACATTCTTCCCAATGGCCAGCAATGTAAGATACATACTTCCCTCTGACTACCATACTAATGTACTGTGAGCTGTCGATGTTATTAAGGTGTTCCTGGAAGATGTGAAAGTTATTTCAAGGGGTTCCCTAATGTTACAAAGATCATGAAACATTGATCTTTGGAAACTGAGACAGAGACACCAGTTCTTCTTGGTAGCCAAGAAGTGTTGCCACCCAAGATCATAAAGAGCCTGAACAAGAACCCTCATTGCAGGATCACCAGGTATTATTTCCATAATGCCTGGGGATTTAGGTAGATTATATACAACTTTTTAAATTACATTCCCTCTTTAAAGCTTGGAATTTAAAGATTATGTTAAGATATACTTGCCAGCCTAGCCCAGCTACAAAATGTTGAGTGGGTATGGTTTAACTACCCCCCACCCCCACCCCACCCCATCCCCATCCCAGTAAGACTTGATGACATGGGGGCAGATCTGATAGTGAAATTGGCCCTGAGACAAATGGGCTGATAGAAAAATCTATGAAAACACATTAGTCCATCTTTAGAGCCTGGAATATAATGCTTTAGGTCCCTTTTATTAAATGTATTCAAAGTTCAAAGCTGAACTCCAGCCTTACCTTTTTAAGGTATTATTACCTTGCCCTATTTTACAATGTCACTGCTTCATCTTTGTGTGTGAGAATGACTATATGCAGATACCGTGTATGATAGGCAGTGCTGTGACCTAGAGAAATCCCCTGCAGAGGAGAAATGATAACATGGCTTGGAGAAAAACTGGGAGAAGAAGGTATAGAGAAAGTTTTAGGTTTGTGCAGAGGTCAGTGTTAACTAGGGAGAGAGTTGTTCTGATTTTGTTAAGGAACTCTAAACAGAGGCAGATGAGTTCAGCTTTAAACTTACTGATTCTCCAGTTTTAATTTCCACTTGAGCTATGAGTGGCTAATTCAGACCCTCTGCATTCTACTGCCTCATTGCCAACATTTCCCATTTAGATGAATAGGTGGAATAGATATGGAACCATTTTTGCACCCCAATTATTGTCCTGGATTTAAATATATATATAATTATATATAGCGCCAACATATTACACATCGCTTTACAAAGTCCATAGTAATGTCACTAGCTGTCCCTCAAAAGAGCTCACAATCTAATGTCCCTGCCATATTCATATGTCCTTTTGACAATCTAAGGTCAATTTGGGTGGCAGACAACCTAACTGCATGTTTTGTGGAAGGAAACCCACACAA
>NC_092864.1:33315330-33341872 GCF_032062135.1 Pyxicephalus adspersus
TGGTGGGAAGTAGTGATGGTTTCAAACGGCAGAAGAAGATGGGTAGGCAAGTTTGAAAAAATGGTTTTGAGTGATCTTTTAAATGAGCAGAAAGTAGGAGCAAGCCGAATAGGACGTGGAAGACCATTCCAGAGAATTGGGGTAGCTATAGAGAAGTCTTGTATCTGTGCGTGTGATGTGGTTATGAGTGAGGAAGTCAATCTAACAAACCTGGATAACCCAGGAGGTCTCACAATAGTCTATCTTCTGCGGTCTTGGAGAACTTTAATAAATCAGGCCCAATATGTGATTGCTATAAGATTATATTAGTGACTTGGTTTCATGGTTATGGAATATGGACAATGAGCAACTCTAAGAATATCTAAGCATGTGTTGGGGGGAATGTAGAGATCAAAAATAACCCAAATTAGTGACTGTACCTGCTTACTATTGCCCAGCTGGTTTGCTTGTGCCATCTTCTAGTGCCCATAACGTTAGGATTGTTGCTCATTGTGAATTGATTTATTGCCTACCGGTGTTCATTTTGGGACCAAACAACGTCACTTGACCACCAATGTGCGGTGGCCCCAATGGAAAAAGTTCCAATGGATCTAACAAATGGTTGTGATAACTTTAGATGGCTAATAAGCATAGTAAGCGAGGAGTTAAAAAGTGCAGGATTCTAAATTTAGCCCCAAAATACTCCTTTTGGTTACACTTTTTTTTAAAAAGAGAAGTGAAATCAGGGTGTATGCATTTTTTTTTGGTCAGCCAAAATATGATCGTCCGTACCCATAAACCAGTGACGTCCCATTCCAGTTAGTCATGGAAACTCTTAGTGCACTTCCTAAGCTTCCTTAGCAAATGTGGGGAT
The DNA here is from genome assembly GCF_032062135.1 of Pyxicephalus adspersus. Taxonomy (NCBI): domain Eukaryota; kingdom Metazoa; phylum Chordata; class Amphibia; order Anura; family Pyxicephalidae; genus Pyxicephalus; species Pyxicephalus adspersus. The sequence goes on from NC_092864.1 coordinate 33,316,184, forward strand.
AAAGCGTATTATTTCTGAACTTGTGCAACCAGCTTGCTGCCAAGGGAAAGACGACTTGCTGACGGGTTACCAAAAAATCAGACAAAGAACAGAGAAAGAAGATTTGATTTTCTAGAATTGTTAAAGAAAGTTTTTTTTAATAGAAACTGAAAATGTTGAAACTTTCAGGAGCTCCTTTGTCTTTGATCCTTTTGTGATCTGTAGGTGGGATTTGTGTTTGGTTTCAGTGTACACATGCTGTTTCTTATGTTAAAGGCTGCTCAACAAAGAGACCTTTAAATCTCCATGGGGCAGCTAAAGATGAATGCATACCTGTAGGAGGGGCCATTGTAAGAGCTGGGGGATGGGGGGCTTATGAAACGTGGGCTTCAGTTGCAGCATGTAAAATCAGACTGTGGTGTGCTGATACTTATAGTTCCCTAATCAGGAGAAGATCTGAGAATTACTAAATCTAAAATTTTATTACATCAAATTGGTTTTATTAGAATAGTTGTTTCCTTGAAATTCTGCCACACACGTTTCATTTTTTTTTTCTTCCAAAATGGCTACTTTGCTTTATTAGGATTGATAGATTACTGCATGTGCTAATAAAGTGACATTGTTTCATAGCCAGATATGGAAATTTCTCTGTTTTTTTTCAAGGCTGGATTATGTTTAGTAGTAAGTTTTTTATTTATAATTTTTTATTTGATTTAAATTACAATTAAATTCATAATTATTTTATAATACAACAGAAATATCTCCAGGTTCCCCCATCTCAGCTGCACCTCTCCGAATTAGCAGCAGCACAGCTCCATATTATTCAACTTTTTTAAATGCTGCCCTCAAATTCAGTGCTACAAACTTTGACAACTTAAAAAAAAAATTTTGAGTAGATCCAACTGGAATATTGAAATTGTCGTTAAATGGTAAAATATCCACATCGACTAAACCATGGCATCGCACCACATTGTACAGGATGATACAAGCAGGGGGGGTCAGACAAAATTAGCCTCACATCGCTAAGTTCATAATGTGCAAAAAAAAATACATGATGACGACGTTTCTACAAATGTTTTGTGTGAATGCGATCACATGTGCTTTTAGGTCCTGGCTGTTTGATGTTGAATGCTAGATAACCTTGGCCATTTGTGGTGTTATCTTGTGACGTAGAACTGTAAACAGAGGTAAAGGAATACAAACGTGCACAGCACATGCGTTGGTTCAATGAGTTCTTGGTCTTCTTCATCCCGGAGATGATCTTCTGCCATCTTTATTGGCTATACCAGGACGTCCCTCCTGTGCAGGTGTGCCGTAGTTTATTCATCCCTGGCACATGCAGAGTGACCAGGCGGGTAAGACGCATTATTGCAGAAGGGAAATCACCTGTCCTTTTCTGCTATTATGACCGGCCTGGTCATGGATTCCTAAAAGTGGAACACCTTACGTGTGTGATGTGTTACATGTGGAAGGCCATTCCACATAGGTGACCACAGCAGGGGTAAAAATGTTGTTTGTAACATAGGAACCAATAGCTTTATATATCTGGACAGAGTAGTGAGGGGTTAGATCAGTTTTTCTCCACCAGGGTTTCTCCAGAGGTTGCTGGGGGTTCCTGGAGCAATAAGCAGTTCCCATCACTCAGGTCAGTTTAGGTGACACCAATGATCTTTTTGGTTATCTGTAACAGTGACATTCTTCCCAATGGCCAGCAATGTAAGAGGAATTCTTCCTATTGACCACCACACTAATATACTGTGATCTGTGAATATAGTAATTATAGGTGGTATCAGTGACATTGCTCTCTCTTGGTTTGCTTCCTATCTGTCTGACCGTTCCTTTCAAGTTTCTTTTAATGGTAATTCCTCCTCGCCCACTCTCCTCCCTGTTGGTGTTCCCCAAGGTTCAGTTCTTAGCAGATCTCTACACTGGCTTCCATTTCACCTTAGAATCAAATTCAAGCTCCTGTGCTTTGCCTTCAAATCCCTCCACAGTTATTGTCCCACTTACATTTCTGACATGGTAAAAAAATACTCCCCCAGCTGCTTTCTCCGCTCCTCCAATGATCTACTAATAACTTCACTCATAACCTCATCACATACACGGCTACAAGACTTTTCTAGAGCTGCCCCAACTTTCTGGAATGGTCTTCCTCATCCGGTTCAGCTTACTCCTACTTTCTGTTCATTTAAAAGAGCACTCAAAACCCATTTTTTCAAACTTGCCTATCCATCTTCTTCTGTCTCTTAAAAACCTCACTACTTCCCACCACTACATATCTCACTCCTATTGTGTGTTACTTCCCCCACCTCCTAAATCCTGTTTAATAATAAAAATTAAAAAGGGATTCCTGAAGACCTGAAAGTTATTTAATTGGTTCCCCCATGTTAATGTTGAGAAAGGCTGGCGTGACTCTCTTTTTTGGTTCTTCTTGCTGTTTGTAACTCCTAGTAACATTGTAACATTTTCTCTAATTACCCCGATCACTAATATCACTGGAAATGAAAATGAATCCAAAATATTGAGTCTCAAAACAGGAACAGATGGCATATTTTCCATGGCAGACACTTGTTCCTGAAAAAACTCTAGAAGACCGTGTTTCCATCACGTTGTGAAAATAGTCTCTCACTTCCTTTGATTCTAGAGTACAGGAGATGAAGCCAAAAAATACCCCCAAAAATCTGATGGAGGTTTTAACCCCTCCCACACTCTAAAAAGAATGGGAAAAGTGACTTATCTTGAAGCTGGAGCCTGGTGCCTTGTCTGTCCCATTAGTGATGGGCACTCATTTTTGGGTACCCATGGCTGCCTTTGTGACTTAGGTGCTCAGTTAATTTGCATGGAACTACCTTAAAATGTGCAAATTAACTTCCTTCCAAACCAACCCTTGAGTGTATGACTGTGTTGACGGCTTTGGGGTGTAAGAGGGTGATTCAGCCCTTTATTATTTACCCGTATCTGAAATATCAGGTATTGGGAACAATAGTGCCTTGTGGTTCTCTATGCCCTGACAAGTTTTCTTAGGAAACAGGAACTGCAATTAGTAGATGAGTGATAATTCTTTTAATGGAAGTGAACTTTGTTTGTTGTTCTCCAAAATGTTGCCATGGATGACACCCAAATACTCCCTTATTGCTGATTTTGCAAAAGTGGGGTAAACACAACTGTTGGCTACCACAAAGTTTCCATGTGATCTTCTGGAATTCCTTTGGTTATCTTTCTTCATCAAGTGTCCTATTCTAGGTCGGGTGTCTGATTAAATTGACCCAATCTCTCTAGTAATGTGTTTCAATCCAACTTGTAAAAAGTTTCTTTCTTGCCTGATCCAGTGTGGTGGGAAACCAACCAATCTTCTGGGTGCTCCACAGCTTCTATTGTCACATGTGAAGGAACCAAAGAACACAAAGATTCAAACAAAAACTCAAAGGAACCCAAAGAATCAAGGAGATTACCATTCCCAGAAGGGTGGATGTGGTCCTTATGGGCAAGTTTTGTAAAAATTTGGCACCATGGGCTTTAAGAACGGGACATATTTACTGTCTTCTACAGCCTCCCCCTCACTCATTTTTATGGAGGTGTCAGATCAACTGCCAAAGGTGTTTGTATCCCATTTACCTTCCTTACATTCTTTAGATTATTACACCAGTTATTTTTCAGTAATATAATTGTATATCGGTGAACAAAGGCTATTGGGTTGAATTGTGGGTTCTTGACCATCAATGGCCATTGCAAAAGTATATCTCTACTCTAAATATTCTTCTGAATGTCTCATCACAGAAGGTTGGGTGATATGCCTACTGCAACCAATCAGATACCAACTTCCATTCTTTGACTCAAAGTGCTAAAAGGAAATATGGAATGGTGGATGTGGTGAATGGGTCCTCTTGGATTGGTTCCATGAACCAACCACTGTTGGGCATGAAATTGGTAATGTGATGTTTATTGTCTGGTTAGGAGGGTGGGAAATGGACAGCAGTCACCGGCATTTATTTGTGGAAGCACCAGAGTACCCTCCAGCAAACAATTGTACTTTGTAAGGTTTGGGGCATGGACGCACATGCGGAATGCACATGTTTATGCACTAACCAGGCATGCACTGAAGAACCAAAGCTGAGGAAAACCCAACCCAAGTAGTTCAGCCTTTGGCCAAGATGGTCTGTAGGAGCTATGATGGTTTTGTGTCTGTGACCAGCTTGAGAAGCGGAGGTCTCGTGCCCCCGCTGTTATACCAATCGTCATATTCCGGCAGCTTGTCCCTTTGTAAGTAGCAAATACCGGATTGAGATGATGAATTGGTTGGATCCAAAAAGAATTATATGGTAATCCGAGGCGGAACAAGTGCGGACTGGCAGAGCGACAGAACGGGATTAACCCTCAGCCTGTCCTGTCATGTACTTCACACTTTACTCCTTCTGTTCCCGCACCAGAGCCCGCTCTTACTAACCTCCCCTCCCTTCTTTTTGTAACCTATCCATCTACCTTTATATACTACACCCTGACTCTTCTAACCTATTTCCTTCTCTCCCTGACCCAGAACCCACTTTTACTAACCTACTTCACTCCCGTTTCAACCCAGTGTCCTCTCATTATATTCTACATCCTTACCCTTTTGCCCTTGTTTCCTTGCTTTCTAACCCACTTCTTTCTCTTCCTACCCCAGAGACTGCTTCTACTAACCTATCCCCTTCTTTTTTAACCCAATCTTCTCCCTTTATATTCTACACCCTTCCCCTATTAACATACTTTATTCTCTTCCTGACCCAGAGACGCTAATACTACCCTACTTGTCCTCTTTTTAACTTACTCCCCTCCCTTTCTACCCTTCTTTCTGTGCTTTACAACTCACACTCTTCTTGCCCCAGATCCCGCTTCTTCCATCCAACTTCCGTTCCTATCCCACCTACTACCCTTTCTTTCTATCCTACTCTCCCTCTTTTTTATTGTAATGCCCTCTCTTATTGCCCCAGAACCCGATTCTTCCAACCTACTTTCCTCATACTCCCTTCCCTTCTAACCTACTTCCTTCACTTTTTTTAACCTTCTCACCTCTCTTTCTATCCTTTGCTTGATTTCTAACCTATGTTTCTCTCTTCTTACCCCAGACCCAGCTTTTTCTAATTTCCCTCCCTTTACAGTATTCTTCTTTTCTAACCTACTTCCCTCTCTTCTTGCCCCAGATTCTGCTTCCTTCATCCAACTTTCCTTTCTATCCCACCAAATACCATCTTATTCTATTCTACTCTCCTTTTTTGTTTTTGACCTTAATGCCCTCTCTTCCAACCCCAGATTCTGCATCTGTTAACTTCCCTTCTTTGTTCTTTCCTACTCTTCATCTTTCTACTTTTCTTTACTTACTTTATAACCTCCTTCCTGCCCCAGAAATTGATTCTTCCAAGCTGCAACCCTCCCTTTCCTTCCTATTCTCCCCCAGCCATGATCTGCCTGCATAGAGAAGCACAGAGACCCAGTGATGACATCACTAAAATAGGAAATGTAACAAAATTGGATTGGATAAGAATTAAATATTTAAATTAATCTTCAACTTTAAAAAAAATAGCGACCTTTAGACTGGCAGACAATTCCAACACACTGCTAGTTTTTCACCGCAAGCCAAAATTAATTAACAAGTCACCATGGTGTTGGTGTGTGCTATCAGCCCTGGTTGGTTCCTTTCTGCCCCGCTGCCTCTCCTTGTACCCCTTTTGTTCTCTTCTTGCTCCTCCAGATCTACCCCCTCCCTTTTTTGTGAGGATTTTACATTTCAGGTCAGAGGCACTGGGATGTGACAGGGACAATGTACAGATGGGGACTGGTCCAGGCATAGGGAGGGGTCCTCAGGAGATGGAGGAGGAGATTTAGGAAAAGAAATGGCATTCTCTGGATCCAAAAGGAAAGGGGGAATGGGCCAGATTAACCCTTTCAAAAGCAGAAAATCCTGCAGGTCTGTTAAAGTTCACACAAAGGCATTACCATCGTGATGTGTTTATATAGTGCCAACATAACCGGTAGCACTGTACAAATTCCATATCTAAAAAACTGTGCATTGAAGGAGCTTACAATCTAATGCCCCCACCGTGGTCATGTGACCCTAACGAGCCTAAGAAAAAAAGGAAAATCTTTTGAAGCTTGCCAGGTCTTTTACGCATATCACACTTCCTGTCCTAGGGTGACAACGCTTTCTCATCTTACCGCATCTCTAAAACAGCGTTGTCACTCTAGGACAGCACTACATTACACCTCCCCCTCTACTTTCGAATATAGATTGTAAATGTTCTGCAGTCCTGGGAACAAACACTATGAGAGTTATCAGCTCAAAAAATTCCTGGCAGGATCAAAGATATTTTGATCTGACAGATAAGACAGATTGGCTACGGTGCCGGCCGGCTGAGCAGCTTCAAAAAATGATAATGCCTAAGTTTCAAACGACCTGATCAGCAACTTCCAATCAAGACACCCCATCTGGGTGGAGGACACATGGCAGATCTATAGATAAGGTGACAACACAGCTGATTGAGTGCTGTATTCTTCCCAGTGATCTCTTGCAGAATCCACCCCCCTTCTTCTGGTCTAAACTTTACTGGGACCCTCACCGACCAATCAAAAACAAGCGCTGATTTCACTTCCAATTGGATTAGTGATCCACTGAAACAATTGCATCATAAGGGAAATCAGCAGATGATTAGAATGAAGCTATCTGATTGGATGATTGTCTTTATGAAAATATCAATAGAGAGGACAACAGTGTGAAAGATCAATCAAATACGATCACTTTAAAGAAAAAAGATCAGAAGGGTGGAATATCGAAGAAACATTTTGGGATATCTGATTGATTGATTGATTATCCAATTTAAAATTGATTGAACTGGTTGATTGAGTTAACAATTCTATCATAGTCTATGTGATGGAAATCTGAGTTCTGATTGGTTGGTGCTGATGATAGAAATGATCCCTTTGTGGCAATTGAGGTAAATGTGCTCTGTCCGGCCCCAGCGCCTTGCCCTCCAGATGTGCGGATCTGATTACTCAGAATGTGAGCTCTGCCAGATAAAGACTTCCAGTTGTGATAACAGAGAGCAGTGCAGGTAGCTGCGGACATTGCCAGGCCCAGCCACAGTCACCTAAAATAAAAACACGCACCATTATTAGATGTTGTTACGCATCTCTCATAGGGTGCTACTGCATGAGGGCCCCAGATCCTTCCCAGCCAACAGGGACCCCCACTGGTACCCCAAGTCAGGACTGCACAGGGGCTCCAGATTGGTTCAGCAGGGGCCCTAAGTCAGGACTGCACAGGGGCCTATTGGCTACAGCTGCCACCGTTTCCATCAAATGTGCAATTGGCAGACGCTGGGGAACTACAAGCCCCAGGATTCCCAGCTAGCATGCCTAATGCAGTAACATGCGCATTTCCACAATGCAATAATGAGAACCAAGCCATAATGTACATGTCACACAAAAATCATATCAGTGCTGAGATGTGGCTGCATTCCTTTTCTTTGCTCTGACAAGAAATGTACAATAACTGCTGATCCTGCCAAAAATCCAGCATTCCTGTAACTTCCTATAAATAAAAATAAAAGGAAAGCTTGAAAAATGAAAACTAATGCAGCCAGCGTGATAAGATGCCGTAGATAAAGTGTTAGTTTTAGAAATTGTTTAAAATTAAATTGATTTTTTAAAGAAATGATATTTGTTATAACATGTATTAATAATTCACAATAATTTATTAATATAAAACTTTCTATAAATGATCGCAGACCTTCCAGGAAAAGTTGAGCTCAGTTGGCAGACTTCGCTGTCTAAGCAGAGAAGGGGGGAGGGGGAGGTGAAGGTTCCTCTTTGTCTCCCTCCCAAATCCCAAACTTGGTGGGCGGGGCGGAGACCCTCCACGTGCTGGCCCCGCCCACATATATAAACCCTTTTTCGGGTTAGCGGATCACGTGACAGAAGGTCGCACGCCGCTGTCTTTGTTTAGTCGCTGAATTGGCGCTAAGAGGTGGCAGCGCTGTGCGGGAGAGGAGGTGAGGAGAACTCGGCAGGGGTAGTCCGTACACAGTGTAGCGAAGCTGTATCAGTTTGTAGGGTTTGGTCCTCTGGGTGTATGTATGTGGGGTGACTTTTATACCCCAGACTGGGGCAGTTTGGCTGTGGAAGTTGATAGTTGGCTCAATATTAGAAATGGCATTGGTCATAATTAATAATGTTGTGATGTTTAAAGCTTTGTAGCTGAAAGGTATTGTATCAGAGGGTTGCTTGGCTTTGGTTGCTAGGGGTTACAGCGCTCACTCGCATGCACCCAGTGTGCCCTCTGTCAGTGATTGGTGGCCTCACAAATCCAATTGCATCCCTCCAATTCACAAAGCGTTCTAGTCAGGTGACTAACATTTAGTTTTGGATAAAATACCTTTTAATATTATATATATATATATATATATATTTGCAGTATAGGCATGTGACTAATCTTCAATTCTCATTCGGATAAAATAACTTTTAATAACACTTTTTTGCAGCCCAGCCATGTGCCCGTAATGTTCTATTCTCATTGGATGAAATAACCTATATATAATTTTTTTGCTTTCTAGTCAAGCGACTATAGTCTTCAATTCTCATTGGATAAAATAACTTTTAATATTCACTTTCAGTGCTCAACCCAGGAATTGTTTTGAGCCGGGTGGGAAGAAATTGTAGGCAGGTGGCATCCCCTGTATTGTGACCCAACTCTTCAGTAGCCACATAAAAACAGCCGGGTGGTTACTGAAAAGTGCTGGGTGGTGGGCCCAGCTAAAAGGGGCTGGGGAGAACACTGACTTAAAAATGTCAATCAAGGTTAGAAAAAAAAATGGTGATTGTTTATTTTTTCAAGTGGATCTGCTCCTCTAATTGGTTAGTTATGATTCAGAAAGCTCTGATCATTTCTTTTAATCAATGAAGTGTAAACGGCGAATAAAGAATGCTGATTTTATAAATAGTCACAAAGTGTCATTGACGGCACACTGCAGGGTTTTTGCTGACCCTTTTTTGCGTTCTTTCCCCCTTCATTGTATTTTTTTTTTTTTTTTTTTTAATTTCTGGGCTCAATTTATAAAACTGTGAATCTTACAATCCCAGGTGGGAATCAAATACACGTGGACCTGGAAGATTCCCATGAGGGAATGTTAGATTTCTTGTATTATAAATGGAGCCCTTGTAAAGCATTGACTCTTCTACGCATTCTGTGACCGATATCCCCCATTCAATTGGTTGCCACGATGACCCGTTGGAATGTGCCGAGCGTTGCATGTGTCCGTCCACCCTGCAGCCTGGTGGTGGTCATTGCCAGGTTCGGTGTTTTGTCCTTAACACACGGTGATCCCTTTCCCATGAAGGCTGGTAGGCAGCATCCACTGATCCCGGGCCAAGTTCATGTCCTGGTTTCCATTCACCAGTCCAGGTCTCCATCTTCTGCTTTGTTCCTAAGACCTTTTCTCAAGTACTTTCCATGTGTGTGCCTGCTGTATCCACCTCAAGCTAATAGACTTGGCACTTCTGTATAAGGATAGCTGCTGTGGTTAAATTGGGGGGACTGTGAAGACCTATATATGTATGTGGTTAGGAATGGACCAAGAAGCCAATGACCTTTTGTTCCAACATAACGCTCATCAATGCATTGACGCATGTTCTGCCTATCTACATGGTTGTGTTGAGATTTGTGCTTGAATTAAGAGCTGCAGCCAGGTGTTTGGCATTTCCACTAATCAGAAATCTGACTTTAATGGGAACTTTGCACAGAAATGAAAGCTTGTCCTTGTGAGTTTTGGGGTCCTCAGGATCTCTTGGTTGAAGCTGTGGTATATTTAGATTGCTAGCTCTAGGGTCTGTGAAGCTCTGGTAATGGATTGGGGGGGGGGGTTGGTGTTATTATCCGTACAGGATTTCTGCTTTTCTATGAATACAAGCTTTGTATTTTTGTTGTAAATGATCCGACTTCCAAAATTCTCCCAGATGTCACCTATAACCTTCCCGACACCTCCCACCTTTCCCCTACCCCAGCAACATTCTTGGCCTTTTGTTCCTCTTTCAGCTTGTTTTCACATTCTGTGGCCCCAGGGCGCAAATATTCCTCTTCCATTTACAGCGCTGAAAGAAACCAGGACCCTGCCTGCTCTCCCCCTGTCCCGATTACTGCTCTTGTGAGAAATTACAGCAACTTGCGCTCTGCCTTGGCAGAGTGAACTGAGGACAGAGAGAGGGACTTCATCCTCCTATGGTGGAAGCAAATCTGTGAATGGATCGGAGCAAATGGTCTCTTCTGGAATTTGTTAGGTGGTGAAGCTCCTATGGGTTCATTTGCTTTGCTTGAAATGATATCTATAGCACAAACTCTCCACACTTTGCAGGGAATCCTCTCTTCGGGAAAATTCACAGGTGTCTAAACTTTTGTCTTTGTAAAGATCAGCGATGATTATTGTACATGTGTGTATGCAGCCTAAGTTGTAGGCTCAACTTATCACTACTTATTGACGATTATTGCACATGTGTACACAGACTAAGTTGTAGGCTGGCTTATCACTGATTATTTTCACATTAGAGAAATCAAATGCAGGAAAGTCCTTCAGAATGAATGACTGGCTCCCTGTTGTAGTCAGCTGTAAGATAAGCAGCTCATATGACCGCTATAAAGGGCATTGTGAAGTGCAGCTTCTGTTTGATGGCGGCTGGTCAGCACATGTCACAATGTAAACACCTGAGGGATGTCCTGGCCCAGCTTGTGCTACTGTTTGGCTTTGTTATGAATAAGGTGAAGGTGGGATAAGCTTAAGGTAAGCAAATGCTGCTGAATCTAGGATGTGTTTCTCAAGATAACCCCTGAACAGCCACCACCTTCTTATCAGAGAGGTTTTTGTGCTGATTTCCATCAGAAAAGGTGCATGTCCTGACAGGTGGTCCTTTAACATACAAAATTTGTAAGACTTTGTAATGTCACCCAGTTGTTGGAGCTTTTTGGTGTTGAATGGAGCCCTTCTATTTGTCCCATTTACATGTATTTATGTTCCCTGCAGTGTAATCTCAGTGAGGGAATGTGTGCTTTAACCTTTTCATTTAGTGCTATGTGTAGTGAAAAAGTTTGCATTTGTGTATAATGCATTATAAACCCATTTAAACCTTCACTTTCCACAATGCATGAAAACGTTTAAAATGGGTTACCAGTGTTCTCTCCAGCCACCCGGCTGTTTTTGGGTTACTGAAGAGTTGATTCACAATACAGGGGCTGCCACCTACCTAAAATTTCCTACCACCCAGTTTAAAAAAGTTTCTGGATTAAACAGTGGGCTAAGTATATGATGCAGTTTGTCCGTGGTATTAACACGGCCCCTGTTTTCTCATTCTGTTGAAAGTTCCAGTACACAAGTCTTTCTTAACTTTATTACACCGCACAAACCATAGGTGATAACACCTAAAACCATAGATGGCCAGTGGGATCATTGGAAAGAATGTCTCCCCTTAGATGGCTAAACAGAGCATTGCTGTCATGCTACAGACTCTGCCGCGTGGCATTGCCCAGAAAACTGAGGTCTCCCCCATATGGGTGGTCAACCAGTCAAAGCTCAAGGAACCCCTCGCAACCTCTGGAGGAAGCTTAGGGCTCCACAGAACCCTGTTGGAAAATGGCTGCATTTGACCAATGTGTTGCCTTGCTATAGAAAGACCCGGCCTGGAGGTCATGGCTGGACAGGTAAATGGCCTTTGCTGTAATGTGCCAGGTTGACCCACCAAAAGAATGACCATCTAGTCAGAGAAATTAATTACTTTCAAGATTAGCAGGGGGTGGAGGTCAGACAGATGAGTTCTGCCTCTTTTTGGGTTTAAACTTGGCAAATCGGATGAATGGGAGTTAGAATTTGCCTGCTTAACTTCTGGTTCATGATCATCTATTATAAATTATATAGCAAAGAACACCAAGATGGCAGTTTTTGCCATAGGAAATGGTGCAGAAGTGGATAATTGTTAGAAGTTGAACCCACTGGTTTTGCGCATCGTCAGATCTTGCAGCCCGCTACAAATTCAGTTGCACCCCAGGCGGCAGGGTGTCCCTAGAAATGATCGTTCTTTATTATATAGAGGGAGTGTTTATTGTTGCCCAACTCTTCAATAACTACTCAAAAACAGCCGGGTGGGTGCTGAAAAGTGTTGGGTGGTGCACCCAACTAAAAAGGGCTTGGGAGGACACTGAGATGGTTGGGTTCCAGGGATTTACAGAATCCAATAGGCTCATACAGAACCTGGTATAGGTATCGGATGTTAGGTTCTGCTTAGAGGCTTGAGCTGTAAAAGCTTTGTAACACCAGGTTTACATTTTCTCTGCACTTTAACCCTACCAAGATATGGGAAGTTTTACATGCCGGCTTTTATAGCCTTGGCTTTGTTTGTCTTCCCAGAATCCTTTGTGTGACATTCAGCACCTTGAAGGTGTTAATTCCTAGCAGGTGGCCATATAACAGTGGTGCCATCAAACCTTTGTGATATCCGGACCTGTCATTTAATAGGGGCTCAGTGACTAAAACGTTTTTGAACTTCTCAGCGTTCCTTGCCTAGCATCCGGTTTTGAGATTGTTAGCTGAGAACCATTAAATGTGAATGTAAAATGCTCATTAGGGCTTTTCAATTGAATTTTGTGTTCTTCTGACTTCAAAGCCATCATGGCAAAGCAATATTATAGCGGCCAGGGTCATAAATGAGAAGTTCTGCTTGTAGACTTGGAATTATTTGGGAAGAGTGGTTTCCCCACCACAAGTTCTGTAACCTTTTCTTCAGGTATCAAACTACATTTTAGGCAATAAAATGGCTCTGGGTTGATCTAAAGAAATTATTAGAGATCTGTTTTAATAAACATTTTTTTTACATTCCTTTCCATGCAAGCCTTATTCCTGAGTTTGATTTTGCATTAACTTCGTGCAGAGAGAATGAGAAGCTAGCAGAGCAATTAACTCACCAGTTTTGATGCAGTCCTCTTGCTAACCAAGAACATGAGGATGTGAGAGCAGAGTGAGGAGTTTATCAGCCTTCTGCTTCTCCTTCCAATGCAATGACAGTCCCAGGCAGGTGTTAAGACCCCTTTTTTTTAACTGCTTTGCACAGCATGCTTAACTGTGCTCGCATTCGACTAGGAACCACTTTGTGCAAGCATTTGCATGCGGTTGTAACACAGTTATTGGAAGCAGCATGTTGCTATTTGTCCATTTGGTCACTTTCCTTCACTACTGCAAATGTGTTGACCTGCATTGCGGCTTGTTGCTCTGTGGGTAATTGCAGGTTTAGTTTGTGCTAATAGGACAGCTGCATGTGTAGAACAATGTCAAAACTACAAACATGGCAGCAAGTTGTGGTTGACTTGAATACAAAAGGTGCAAACTTGTCTAACATCCATCTGCAACTCCTTCAATGGTGCTAAACGTTGCTCCCTGGACTGGTAATAATGTGACCGTGACCTGATCAAGTTTATCTATAAAAATGTGTTCTGTGGTCACATGACCAGTATACACCTGGCCGTTCTCACGTGCTTTGTCGCATGACGCGTGGGAGAAGTAGACTTGGTAAAATTGCCACTCTTTGTTATGTCTAGTATAAAAAGTGTCGGGAACAATATACAGGAATTCTCCTCATATTCATTCCCCAACCAGTTCTACCAGGTGCCGTGTCCTGGCACGCCATGGGATGTAAAATGTATGAAAAAGTTTCTTACTTTTCTGTGTGATGTATGGAGACCCTGCGGCTGTTTACTGCTAATTCTGCCCTGCCGAGGTCTTCTGTTGCCCTTTCGCCCACATAATTATTTTTAAATAATCTCCTGCTTCACTAGGGGAATAGGACAGGCACTGTCATTGCCACAACCTCTTGTAGGCTTTTCTCCTCTTTGTTATAGTTTGTACTTGTTGTGCATGCAGATCCATCATTCGCAGCCCCTGTCTGTTGTATTGTGCTGTGTAATATGTTGGTGCTTTAGGCTTGGGCAGCTATGGGCAGGAGCTAGTGATGCCCCTTAGGGCACAGTTTCTATTTATCTAAGAGCCCGAGCTTGGTTACCCAAACATGACAAGACAGAGCTGTGCAAGACGGATTCGGATTGATTGTTATGGGCATTGTCCCTGGTAAGTTTGCCCATTGCCCATCTACAAAAAATGCCCAGCCCGTGTAACATGGATAGGCTGCCTTAAGGGTGTCTGCTCAGTGTTAAAGTACAACTTTAATGGGTTTTCAATCCTTGCAGTGCACCACTTGGTATAATCTTGTCCTACCTGAACCCCGAGGTGGCTGGCATTTTGTAAAGGTGAAATACCAAAAATAGCCCTGGAACGAGGGAAACATGGAGCCGTTTTGGACTCTGCAAGTGGTGGTTGCATGGCTCTCATTTCAATCCAGTATTTGGAGGGAAAAGGCAGCTGTTCGGCATTGATGAGGGTGATGGCGGAGCTTTAGCTGGCTAGTAGATGATGGATAACCACACTTGTGGTATTCTCTGTATAACTGACAACACAGATGTGTTTCCTTTCCTTGTAGTCTTTTGTCACCCAAAAACCATGAACGTATCTTTGTCTTCAGTTTTTTTTTTTTCCCTGCGATGTCGCTCCAAGACTAATCAATGGCTAGCTGGTTAATACAATTCTTTTCAAGGAGAAAACCTAACTTTTGTGCTCTTTCTTCTTCAAACTTAGACGGAACAACTTGGTACTTGTGTTGGTGAATTTTATTGCTTTTGCGCCATGTTAGGGGACATTGGTTAGCAGTCTTGTAGCTTCATGGAAGTCCTGGTTTCTGTTTCATGCAATGATGCCTCGAACAGACCTGATACAGCTGTGCACGTGTTGGAATAAATGGCTCCATAGTTATACTGGGAGCGGCACAGCTGGCTATGGCATCATAAAGGAATGATTTGTACGTCTCTTGACAATATCCTAAATGGAACAATAAAGCCCTTGTTATCTACATACCTTCCATGCTGCATTAAATTAATGAAAGCTTTGCTTTTATTTCCTGACAATCTAAAGGCGCTTCATAGGAATGTTGGTGAATTTCTTTGCTGTGTGGTGTTTATTTCAATGGTTGTTGACCAAGGTGTATATAGTACTTCTCTAACCCTCAAAAGTTTACACGGCTCATTCCCACCAATGCATTGCACGAAAATGCATTGGTGTGCTATTGACATGTGAATTGCTTCATTACCAAAAATGCAGCAGGTACAATATTTTGGTTCATTTAGACACAAGTTTATTTAACAACACTGCCTAAAGCCTTATACAGGCATCACATGGACTTGAGAATTGTTGCTGAAAACAATTTGTTGTGATTGATCAATGAACGAGCTTCACTCTATGATAAGGCGAGGACAAGTTGTGGCACCCTGCTGTGCAGTCCTTAATATGTCAGTGCTATATAAATACAGTCTAATATGAATACTGTAAATGGCTTACTAAAAATCTTGACAAATAGGAATAGAAGCTCATTAAAAATGGATGTATTTACTCTTTTCTACTCTGTTCAAAACTTGTAATAAAACAAAAATAACTCTGGTTGGTTTGCAACCTTGCCATATTGGACATAAATATACAGTGTTTGGGGACAGGGTCTCTTTAAATGTCCTGTGAGTGTTGAATGTATTATGAGCTGTAATTATTGTTGAAGGTGTCAATGGGAGGTCATGGGGTCATTGAGCCACTAATGAGCGAGGCTACTTAGGGGATTCTGTGGGTCATCAGTGCTGCATTTAGCTGTGATCACGTCTTGTAAGAACTGGTCTAGGTTTGGACATTTTGTAGTCCATGGATCTGTGATGGGATGCTGGGGATATACATGAAGCCAGGGTATGTCGGGAATAGATGGTGACCCATTGTAAATCTTGTGCTAAAGGTGCTCTGCAGATGCCAAAAAACCAGGTGAGTGGGTAGAATACCAATGCAGAGTTTCTTGTACATCTTTACCAAGGCCCTGGCATATTATATTCATAGCTATAGAGGGTTTAAATGCCAAGTGTAAACTAAACTAAGCAATCCTGTTAAGAATTAACTTGGCAAAGGTTCCATGGTTCAGTTTAAAAACAAATTAAAATTCCTTGGATATAACCAATGGTAATTAAAGCTGGTTATGGTTCTTATTTACTGCTTGCTCATACAGTCAGTACTTTCACTAATGGTGGCCATTTGTATTATTTTGGCTTGTGATTGTTCACCAAAAGGAACGTTTGTATCTGTGCTGAAGGGATATATTGAAATTGTATAGCTTTAAAATTTGTTCTTCAGGCTTATTTAAAGGAAAAATAGCTTTGAATGTTGAAGTAGCTTGCAAGGGTGTGTTTTTGCCATCTCAAAAATTGTGGATTTCTTGGCACTGGAATTTGTCTATCTACTTCATCCCATTGCTCCTTCCATTGTTTATGTGGCAAATGAAATTCAGCACATTCACTGCGGGGTTGATATTCCTAGTGGAGAAGGATTGCTTGGTTTGGTTTTATCGGACCGTTTCTAACCTCCTTCAGGCTACATTTGGTCTTGATATTTTATTTGTTGTAATGGACGGGTTCAAAGCAAGTTTGCCAGGTGGATGAGAATAGAATGGCCATAACATTGGACAATTTACTTCTAAGTGATTCTAGCTATGTGAGACCTTTACTGTGGCTGTCCCATCAAGACCATGGCTGTATTTCACCCATTGCCATTTCAGAGCGGACAGAAGTGTAGCCAAGATCAGTTGTATGGAGGATCATCTTATTGCCAAAGAATGTCGATGTAGAATGGTGTGCTGGGCAACAAATTAATTGTGTTCCTAGAAGAGAAGATCCCCACTTCCTGATTTGGTTAATTTAGAGAACCGGTCATTTCAAATTGGCTCCTATGGATAATTTACAGCCTGGCAGATGCCAAATTTGCTGAATTTTTACTATTGTCCTAAAGCAGAACCGAATCCCGTTATACTCCCCTCCTTTTTTATTTATGACAGCCGCCATCTACTTCTTTTTTCATCCATCTTGTTTGGCCATGTCAGTATGACAAAACTCCTACACAGGAGATTGTTCTGTTCCAGCAAGCACAGGGAAAGGTTCATTTGCCAGGCACCCTGCTCCCAAAATTCAACCAAAGCTTTTTTGTCCATTCTTCACAACAATCGGGGAGGTAAAAAGGATTATTGCAGAAGGGACATCGCCAGTCCTTTTCCGCAGTAAAGACTCAGCCTAATCCAACACTTAATTGTGGAACTTTGGTTCTGCTTTAAAAGAATTTCTTTCTGCTGTTGGTGTCTGCTTTCTAAGTTGGTCCTTTTTCATTTGCTATCTGTAACCCAAAATGAAAAGCAGGCATTGAGCATTTTTGGTAGCAGAAGCCAGAAATGGCAGCCTTTTTCTTATGGCGTCTAAATCGCTCCACCCATCACATTTTACTCTTGTGCAATTCTACCCGCTGCATCCGATCATAATTCTGCCTTTGAGTTGCTAGTATTTTAATGTGGTTTGCTTGTTTTATCAAACTTGCATTATGAAAGGGAATAAAATGGGAAATGATTCATGGTTGATCAGTAGGGTTAACACTGATGTACACTGCCAGTTTCTTCTTCTTTGCTGAGTGCGGTTACACAATCGCGGTGCGATCCCTACATCTGCTCTCTGCTTTTACACTCAATGTGGGATTAGTGGTTTCCTGTGTGTGGTTTGACTCTGTTCCTTGTCCAGATGTGACACAAAAGGCATCCTGACTATTTAAAGGCCAGGACGTTGTGTCACCCGTCTTATCACACCCAAGGAGCATAATGGAGGCAGGGGGTCACTTGTGTCACTGTCCTAGGTTTTTACACTGTGGTGCGGAGTGTAAAAGATTATCTAGAGCAAAGGGCTGTGAATTGCAAAGAGATGTTAGACAGATGTTTCCTTTAATGAATCAGATGACAAGTTTGCATCTGTTGCTCATTTGTAGGGAAGCAACAAATTGGATCTTCCTCCTGTTTTAAAATGTACTTGTCAATTGGATTGAGGGGAGACATGGTAGGCCCCCCCCCATAAAACCATGATTCAGTCTTGTTCTCACTCTGCAGGTGTCAAAATTCCCACATGTGCAGCTTGTTTACTTTTCCACATATGTCAGGAGTTCCATTGTCACACACTTATCTTCTCTTCTTTCTGGCATTGCTGTGTCCTTGGTCTGTTTATTCTCCATAATTGTCAATCTCATTGCAGCCTTAGGATAGCTTCACAAGCAGGGAAACATAAGGATCTTTTACACTGAGATACAAACACTTGTAAGCAAAACCTATCGGCATAAATTCTGCTGCTTAAAGCGGGACATAACTAAAAAAAAAACACACCTTTAATCCTGCAGATTGGCGCTGCTCCTTCTCTTGAACCAGTCCAGCGTCCTCCTAGAATTCCTTTGTCCCAGAGCAGAGGAAGCTCCAGGCGCCCGCTGTATAAGGGGGGGGGGGGGGAAGAGCTGATCTCACTGTGTTTGTGTGAGATTGGCATCACTTTCCCCTGCGGCGATCAATACTGAAAGCGGCGGTGCTGCTCCCTTTTGTTTTTTTTGGGGTGGAATTGACTATAAATGAGTGTTTTGGGTCATTCCCATTAGTTGCTGATACATATTCATCCTTATATCATCTTGTATAGGGTTGGTTTTGGATTTTTTTCTCTGCTACAAGCTTCAAATAACTAGCTAAGGAATTTATTTTGGAGACTTCATGCCAAAATGTGATCCCTCTTTTGGCCACCATTTTTTTTTTATGTTCTCTGAATTGACCTGACCCCAGAAACCAAACGTCTGTCTCTCCTTCGATCTGTGCCAAATCGGGTCCAATCATACAACCCACGCCTGTAATTGGATAAAGTGTTAATCTAAATTCAGCTTTCTGCAAGTCAGTCTAAACATGCAAAGCCTGAGTCACTCTGAGCTCTGATTTCAACCAGAAGTTTGTCTTTGAGTAACCTTTGTGGAATTCTCATATAAGTTAGAATGAGGGAATTGCTTGTGATGGCCATATCGCAAGAGCTTAGAAAACTGCTAACTGCAAGAAGTTTACTAGGAATGATTGGCGTCACTGCCCTCGTTATAATGCCCTTATCTTAGAATTGTTGTGTAAAAGGTCTTAAACATTTTTTTCCTGGCCATGGAATGGCATCGACACAAACAGAACCAGTCTATAGATTGCGGCATACCAAACCATATCAAATGGCCATCAATGTGGGCCTTGGATCATTATAATTGTGGTTCATCTGTTAAAAAGAGCTTTTAGTGGCTCAGTGCAACTATAGAATCATTGTTTTCTGTAAGATATAAAAAGTTAGAGCAATATGTGTAGGTGTATATCTAAATTTTATTTACTCCATATGAGGGCATTACCCAAATTTTTCCCTAAACCCTTTACTCAAGTTTTTTTCATTGCATAATATATGTGTTTCTCTAAGTGTTTGCTAATGCAGCTTCTTCAGGAGAAAAAGCCAGTTCCACATCAGCACGTGGTATGGTGCATGTTGACTTGTTGGACGATTCCTACTTAGAATTTGAAGCGTTTCCCATCTTTATCATTTTTATTTTATGGATATTGTATTAATAAAGTGAATTTTAAAACTTGTATCTAGTACAGTTTTCTCCCCAGAAATCTTTTTAACCTGGGTGGGAAGAACCTGTAGGTGGGTGGCAGCCCCTGTATTGTGACCCAACTCTTCAGTAACCACCCAAGAACAGCCAGGTGATCACTGAAAAGTGCCGGGTGGTGCGCCCAGCTAAAAAGGGCTGGGGGGATGTGGTAACAAACCTGCTAAAACAGTTTTTCATGCTTGGTGGGGAAAATGCCCCTTTTGTTTATTGAGTGCATAGTTCTCCCCAGAGGTTTTTAGCCGGTTGCTCCGCCCGGCTGATTTGAATACCCCGCCCAGCTCTCGAAGAAGGTAGAACACTGAAACAATAAGAGGTTACTGGATACCCATGGCATAAACAACTGGAAGCACTAAATTTGCCGTGTTTTGCCACACCCCCTTTTTTACCACCCGCCTACAGCTTCCTACCACCCGGCTGAAAAAAAATTCTGTGGAGAACACTGGAGTGAAATGAGCCCCCCAGTACTAGTCCATGAGAATTATACCTAAACAGACCCCCCCCCCCTCCTGTTATAGTTCTCATTAAAAAAATAACATTTAATGGTAGGTGCTGTTGTATGATAGCAATTTGTATTACTTTAGTAGATTGCAGTTCTGTGGATTGTCCTGTAAATAATTCATCATTGTGGTCTATTGCTGCTTCCTTTAATCATTTGGCTTTTAGCATTTAGATATATTCCTCTGAATGTGCTCTGGTTAAATGATTAATTGCTGTATATTAATGACTTTTTTGTTTTTGTTTCAGATATATTCATAGCTCAGGATGAGTTGGAGTTTTCTAACCCGTCTTCTTGAAGAAATAAACAACCACTCCACCTTTGTGGGGAAAGTATGGCTGACAGTCCTAATCATCTTTCGCATCGTGCTGACGGCTGTGGGTGGAGAATCAATCTACTATGATGAACAGAGCAAATTCGTGTGCAACACGCAGCAACCCGGTTGCGAGAACGTTTGCTATGATGCTTTTGCACCGTTGTCGCACGTTCGATTCTGGGTCTTCCAGATCATTCTTATTACAACCCCCTCCATAATGTACTTGGGCTTTGCCATGCACCGCATCGCTCGCCAGCCAGACGAATACCGGAGGCGGCTGGACAAATCCAAAAGCAGCCGCAAAAAAAGGGCGCCAATGATTCATCGCGGAGCCAAACGAGATTATGAAGAAGCGGAGGATGACAACGAAGAGGACCCAATGATCAGTGAAGAGCTAGTACTTGAGAAAGATGCCGAGGACGGTGACAAAAAGAAACACGATGGACGCAGACGCATCAAGCAGGACGGACTGATGAAGGTTTATGTGCTGCAGTTGCTCTTCCGCTCCATTCTGGAAGTCGGGTTCCTGTTTGGACAATATATTTTGTACGGCTTCGAAGTCATCCCATCATACGTGTGCACACGGAGCCCATGTCCTCATACGGTGGACTGTTTTGTGTCTCGTCCCACTGAAAAGACAATCTTCCTTCTCATCATGTATGCAGTCAGCGCGTTGTGCCTTCTACTCAACCTGTGCGAGCTCTTCCACCTGGGCATTGGTGGCATTCGTGATTCCCTGCGGAGTAGGAATCGAGACACAGAAGTGAATCAGTACTCTAAAAAGACCCCCAGTGCCCCACCTAACTATCAGTCTGTGCTGAAAAAGGGCAAGGTGCCCAATGGCAAGCTGTATCCAGAGAATGCTGCGACTGATGCCTTTGAGTTGCCGGTGGCCCATTCGGGATTGCATGACCTGGACCAACTACGTCAGCATCTCAAGCTGGCCCAGGAACAACTGGACTTGGCCTTTCAGCTAAACAGCACGGCCAATACTGCCCATCAGTCCCGGAGTAGCAGTCCTGAGGCAAACAGCATAGCGGCAGAGCAGAATAGACTCAACTTCGCTCATGAGAAGGGAGGAGTCTGTGAAAAATCAGGTAAGGTTCTCTACTACTTTTACCTTTCTTCTCGAGGGTAACGGTGCTCCTTCAGTTCTTACCCCCTTCTGGTTTGACTACGGTCACCTTCTCTTCATTATTAGAAGTAGTTACTTTGTACATCACTGAAAGCTCAATACTTTTAGTATATTTAGCTATGTCTGATACACAAAGGTAATTCTGAAATTTGGAAAGATCAGCTACATGTACATTTTTGTTGAGTTTATTTATACTGTAAACATCCTCATAGTGTCAAAGAGCAACTCCCACCAATGCATGAATGATATGTACATTGGAAGCCTTCACTTCTTATTCACTCACCTCTGTCAGGCTAGGAGACTCGCCCTTTGCACCAGTGAAGCTTTTAATTCTGCTAGCTTGGTGCTATTTGCCCTATCCTATTCCTGGACTGTAGATGATATCAGTACATGGGTAATGCCAACCTTAAAGCAAGCCTGTGATTTACATGCAGGGCTTTACAGGTTTTCTATAATCCACTTCCCCCAACACCACTCCTTTACATCCCTTCCTTTCTTTCTTCACTGCTCAAATAAAAATTTGAGGCTTATGCTGGCAAGCTTTTATTGTCCTGAAAATGTTGCATGCACATTTTGTGGAAAAAAATTCCTTTTTGTATTGTACTTATACTGAATCAATTTCAGAATTTACAATTGTGAATCTCAATTTTTAATTTTGTTGTCTCCAGCTCAGTAGGCAAGATTTGAAGCAATTTCTAAAGTACCATTTTGTTTTTTTATGTTGGCTTGCAGATGCCTAGACCAGATTGAATTCTGAATTTGGTAGTTTCTCCCTCCTAGTTCTGTATGAAATCCTACAACATAGGACTGCGGTACTATGGATATATTGTATAGGGGGTACAAGAGACCCTTTGTGTGCTCTCCAGACCCAACCAAAGGCAGCAGGGCACTCCGACCACAAATATTCACATGAAGCCACTTAGACTTTGCAAGCCTTTGTTTGTTCTAAGCCGGGGTGCTGCTGTTTAGGTTTTGACTTAAAGTGTAAAAGTTCAACGTAAGGTAAAAGTAAAAGATCGCCCAAAGTTCATGAAATGCAATTGAACTACTTTCATTGGTAGAAATCTTCCAAGCAAGTCATCACACTTGATGTGAAGTACAATTGGCCTTTGTGCACCAAGTGAAGTGGAAAGCTGCAATATAAACTTTTTGATTTTTAGGGTCAGATGCTGTTTGACCATTCGGTGCAATGTACAGCAGGTTCTCAAAGTTGCATACATGTTATATGGAGAAAACAATGGTTAGTTTGTGAAAATTCATTGAAATATTGTTTGCGTTGGATTTTTGTTGTACTTGACTAATACTTTTTTTACTTTTATTCACAGGTTTGTGATATTTGGAAGATGGGGTGGGGTGACGGGGAACTTGAAGCATTGCCAATCCTGAATGACAACTGGAATTAAATTACCGCAAGGGTCCTGACCCCTTCCCCCAACCAGGAAACTCTGCAGAGCGTAAAGAAAAGGGAACATTTTAGGGAGAGCGCGGGTTATGAATAGCGCTGTTGTGTTCTGACTGCAAAAGCTGCTTCGTCTTCTGGAAAGTTTATTGAAATGTTGCTCTTAATCCCACTCCCTGCTGATGGCTGGAGCAGAGCCACCAATGGAGGGAATGGATACTGGTTTACGAGGAATACCAGCCACCCCCTACCAGGAGCAACATCAAGGGCTATGGCTGGCTCCATTTATTTTATTTTCATCACTTAACATTTTTGTAACTTTATTCTTTTACCTTTTGGTCTTTTGTTTTTTGTTCGAAGAGTGTTGATACAATGGTTACATTTTTTTTTTTAAAGGGTGGTACTGAATCATTTCAATTCAACATTTTTCATAAAAAGGGAGATGGCATATTGCCTTTTTTTATTTTTTGATAATGTAAAATAAGCGGTACAGATGGAGCGATGTTACAAACTATTGAACTGTAACAGCGGAGGATCCCCCCTTTATTCAGAGTCCAACAAAGGGAATTGTGCTGGGCATGTTGTTGCTTATTTTGTTCTGTGTGCTTTGTGTTTATTTTTTGTAATGTATTTTTAGATGGCTTTGTACAAAGTTCGAGAAACTTTGAAGTGTCTGCTCTGCTGATGTTATCCATGCATCAGACAAAGTTGGTGTGAAAGGCTGTTTCCTAACAAGTGGAGAACCAAAACTTCCAACTTTTTTTTCCTTCTAAAAAAGGTTTAACATTCCATTGCCTCCCCTCCCCCCTCTTGCACACCTTCAGTCTTGGAGTGGTACTGCCCTGCTGTGCTGCTTTGCTGTTCAAAGGGCTCAGATGATCCTCTTGGGGTTTGGGATTGAATTAATATTCTGCAAAAGTGTTTAGGAAAAAAAACTCACAAAAGTTTGGCAGCAAGACAGTCTATTGTAGATTTATTTAAATTATATTTGCAATATAGTTACATTTTCAAGATAACCTTTTGTGGCTCTCTCCTGCTTCTTGGTTCAAGCAGTCTTGAGGCAGAGGTTTGCAAAGACCATGATCTCCAGTCATCGGTCATAAAAATGTTAATTTAGAAAGCTGAGGTCCAAACTTGGTACATTTTTTTTTTCCTGTGTATTACGAACAATATAAGACGTTCAAAGCATTTCCTTTGAAATCATAACATTCATGTCTGAGAGTGAGAAAAATTTGTTTTATCTTGTCACCAGATTGACCAGGTCTGCTGCACTTGCAATTTTATTTTTTTTAATATGTTGCTAAACCTCCTAAATGCTAAATCTAAACCATGAAAAAAAGGAAACCCTTTAAAACTTAAAATAATAACTGTTCCAGCAGCAAAGTGCTTGGACAGTACTCAGCGGTAATACAGCTTCAATCACCTTGGGTCCATCTGGCAGCAAAGGGTTGAAACTGCACATTCCTAAAGCCTCTGCAAATACCAAAGTGTCTGGCAAAAGGGAGTTTGTACTCCTTTCTGTACAGAGGTGAGAGGAAGCTGCTTTAAATGCTTTTGTTAAAGGCAACTACAGCTGTTTAAATAGATTACTTGATGTATAGTGGAAAGATTTGTGCAGGGGGCAGAATATAAGGCTGCAATATAATATATTTTTTTTTTTTAAAGCCCGAAAGTTTTTGTTTTTATTATAAAAGTTCATTGGCGAAAGCCCTTGCTGGAACTTATAGTACTGAAGTATAGCAACTTATATAACTGAATGTGTAGGATTCTTTTACTGCAGGTAAGGACCTGAAACTAGGTGAAGCCTTCCCTGTGAAATAACCATTTTGTTGATGAAAGAAAGGGCACGTTTACCTTGGTTGGGGACTCTGTAGTTTAAAATTGCAAGTGACTGGTGCCTTTCACAGGAAGAAATGCATTAGGGGCAGCTTCAATATTTGAGTTGAGATTCCCTTTAAAAGTGGCACTTTTAAGCTGGGGCAATAAATGTTGTCAGGCAGGGCAGTCCAGTTTGTACCTAAAATAAATTCGAAAAGGAAACTGAATCAGAAAGTATCCTTATCCTTAAAAAGGGACCTTTTCATTGAATGGAAAGGGTAGAAAGTTGGAGGGATGATAATGTCTAGATTTCTTGACCACATGCCTTCATGGCCCATAAGACATTGAATTGTGGCTATGGCTTCTCATGGAGGATTTGGTTTGGGTTTCATGCAGTGACTGTGTATTTTAAGCCACCGACTTGGAATGCGCCTGCAGTGTGGTGAATGACATTGGGTTAGGTTCAGGCTTGCTGAAGGAACAACCACTTGACCGCCCTCACTGCAGCATTTGCATATTTTGCAACAAGCAGTTCTGAACCACTCATTTCTGTCCCCGTTTATTTTCAATCAACTGCCATGAGGGTAGAGCTACTTTTAATGCTTCGGGGGTACAGGGAGGAGATCACAGCCTGTTTGAACCTTGTCTTATTTTCACCTCCTCTTTAGGGTATTGACTTTTGGAAGTATTTAAGTCAACGAATCTGTGTGACATCTGGACAACTAACATTTTCAGAAGTCACCAATAATTGTGTCCTCCATGATTTCTGATGTCAAGGTTGCTTCTAGCAGAATAGGCTAACGAGGCATTTTGGGAATGTTAGAACTACAGGAAACCTGGCACTGCAATACCCCAGTCATTCAGTTTTAGGGTACAATATTTCAGTATGTTAGAATGTGTTTTTTTTTTTTTTTTTTTTTAAAGGGTGGTACT
>NC_092864.1:33341880-33358744 GCF_032062135.1 Pyxicephalus adspersus
CCCCAGTCATTCAGTTTTAGGGTACAATATTTCAGTATCTTAGAATGTGTTTTTTTTTTTTTTTTTTTTTAGTTTTTTTTAATATATGATTTCTAATCAAATTATGAACATAGTTTTGTCCTAAACCATATATCCCCAAGGACTCCTAATGTTATAAACTATATTCTAGTTAGTGGTCTGAATGCAAGTTACTTAGTCTTAGCATGTTTTAATTTATCTGTATCTTGTTGGTGAAGTTTAGAAGTCGACTGTTGCCTAATCATACGAAAAGTAACTTTCCAAAAGTTTAGTATTCTGTAGTTTGTAAAAGCTCCTGCCATTGGTGCACTAGATGCCACAATGGCCAAAGCAGTGTTTTATGAGATGGCATTTGACAGAACAAAACAATCCAGATAGGGGTGTTCACTTATTGGATTATCTTTTTCCTCTGATTTTTCGTGTCAGGTTCCACTTCCAGAGCAGCAACACTTACAGGTTATCTTTAAACTTGCATTCCATTTGCTTATGAACAACATAATTCTTATTTTATGGCTCTCATGACAATTCAGTGTTCAACCCAGGGAGTGTTTAAAGCTGGATGGGAAGAAATTGTTGGTGGGTGGAAGCCCCTGTATTGCAACCCAACTCGTCAGTAACCCCCAAAACAGCCTGATGGTCACTGAGAAGTGCCCGGCTGGAGAGAACACTGACAATTTTAATGCAACAAAAATTATAGCCACCGGTCATTGCTTTGCAATAAAAGTTTAATATATTTTGCATTTAGGAGCTCTTCATCATAAGTTATGATTGAACAATCCCATGTCACACCAGCAACAAGGAGCAAAAATGCTCATCTGCGTTACTCCCTGGAGGAGCCATTTTTTTTCTTCCCTTTCTACAGACTCAGATTTGCAGGGAGTGATACCAGCAAAGCTGGGAAGTGTTCTTCCTGTGTTTCCTAGCAATAGGCCAAATTTGCTGGTGTGACATGAGCCGCAGTATGAAATGCACCAAGTCATCATCTGACATGCTGATTTGTGCCTTAATCTTTCATAGACACCCCTATTGCTGCAATTGCTTCTAAGAATCTTATGTCCATTCCTATGAAAAAAAAAAATTCCAAATCATTCCAGTGTTGCAGGCTGACAAAATCTGTCCAGACGTCTGACTGTGTTTTCAGACAGATTGTCTGTCTTCCAGATTGTCTGTCTTCCAATCCAGGGACAACTACAGGGAAAATGGGTATGCATGCATGTTCTTTACACCTGGATCCATGGTTTCCATTTTATTGTCAAATTTGTTGCCTATTGCAACAATCCTTCAATCTTTTATACAGCCATAGAATCAGTTACAAGTAATGCCATCTCGTGTCTGTCGCTATCATCTCTGAAATTTGATATTTGGGGTCATCGGTGTATTGACTGCCCTCGCTCTCGTAAACATGGCTGTTTGCATACCAAATGGTTGCTGCCATTCTCCGGACAACTCGTGCATGTCGAGGTAGAGCTGCAGCCGCTCTCTCCAACTCTCAACCACCACCCCCCCCCCCCCCCCCCCGATTTCAGTGCCTTCAAACTGTATTGATGTATATGCTAATGAGTGGGCGAAGGGGAGGTTATTGATTACATTCCTATACTGGACAAGCTTGAAGATTTCATTGTTCATCTCAGAGCTTCATCTCGATTTTTTTGTATCATGGGATTTGTTTATTGAGGGGGGAGGGGGGTATTTTGTATTGGTTTCTTAAAAGTTTGGTACAACTTGTTTTTTTGCTTTTTTATATATAAATAACTGAACCAACTTCACTGTGTTTGTGGTGTTCTTTTCTCTTGAGATGCATTAGGAAGAGTGTATTCCTCTATAAATGTTGGAAGTATAGTAAAAAAATAAAAGGAGTCATGGGGGAGCCGATCGGATATCATTTTGTGTTTTCAGCAAATCGGCAATTACATTCCCAGTACAGGATGGCTTCACAGTAACACACATGGAGTACAAAGCCCTTCGATAAATGAAACCTGGATCAAGGGGCAAAAGAGGTGTTCAGGCTCTCCAAGAGCAGGAGCAGCATTATGACTGCTCCTACTCCTATTTTTATACATGGATAATGTCCCCACCACCTAACACAAGGTAATGCAAGCAATTACAAACAAAACTGCCCCACCTTACCTATTATTATTATTAATATTATTACAGGATTTATATAGCGCCAACATATTACGCAGCGCTGTACATTAAATAGGGATTGCAAATGACAGACTAATACAGACAGTGAT
The DNA here is from genome assembly GCF_032062135.1 of Pyxicephalus adspersus. NCBI lineage: Eukaryota > Metazoa > Chordata > Amphibia > Anura > Pyxicephalidae > Pyxicephalus > Pyxicephalus adspersus. The sequence goes on from NC_092864.1 coordinate 33,344,133, forward strand.
ACAGGAGGAGAGGACCCTGCCCCGAAGAGCTTACAATCTAGTAGGTGGGGGAATTTCACACACAAAGGATGTGAGATATGTAGTGTGGGAAGTAGTGATGGTTTCAAATGACAGAAGAAGCCGGGTAGGCAAGTTACCTATTTCACCATGCCACATCCCAATGCCAACAACCCCACAAATATAGCCAAATATATAACAAATAATAGGACTTTTAAGGCATTTAACATGTCCATTTATTAAAACAAATATTCTAATAAAACGTAATATTTTTTCAATTTAAAAACGATATACATAACTTGCAATGGTCAGTGTTTCTAGGGTTCTACGCGTTGCACAGACTTAGATCCTCTTCCTCAGGAACCACCCTGAGGCATATAGTGACACAATTACATAAAAGTACACACAAAATGAAGAAATTATAAGTCTAAATTTAGGGATCATTGTATTTATTTAATATTGAGTATATATTTGTAATTGTGTGACTGTTGGACTTAGAGTGGTTCCTGAGGAAGTCCGTGAAATGCATAGAACCCTAGAAACACTGGGACCATTGCAAGTTGCATAATTATATATGTTTTTAAATACCGGTACATTTTTAATAAAAGATTTGTTAAAATTAATGGACATGTTAAATGCCTTAATAGTCCGATTTGCTATATTTGTTGGGTTGTTGTAATGCAAGCAATTAAAATGACAGCCATTTTTTATTGAAATCATGCTGAGTCGCTTAGTGGATGATTAATATGCACTAGGCCTGGGCTGTGCATGCAAGTGTTAAGCTTTTAAAGACACTTCAAATATCACTATTGCTGTCACACCCTTCTAGGTCTGCACTGTTGGTCCCTAGGTCACCATAATGTCCTCAAATGATGTAAGAGATGCTTGCCTGAACCATAGTGGTTGACACCCAAAAGTGTACAATGATTATTCAGAAAAGTAGGAGGTGTACAGGTAGGTCATGCTGCCTCTCCCAAAAGTTAGTTTTGGTTATTTCTGGGCATAGAATGCCTCTCAAGGTGGGCTGACACTTTGATATGATCATTTCATATATCTATACCACTGTTGATCAGTTAGTTTCTGATTGAATTAAGATCTGTGTCAGGTAACCAATGGTGATACTAATTGATTAAATTACCCTGTTTTAAAAATTTCTCACTTAAATGCTGTATGCATTGCATTGTATTCAGTATTGGGAATTGCGTGTTTGCAGGCACTTTTTCCTAGATCTATCATGAAATTCGTGCATGGCCTTCTAGGGGTGACCACAATAGATGGCTCACCCACATAGCATTGTGCACTGATAGATCAACCCAGCAGCAAATATTTACCATGAGAGTCATAGACGAAAATCACATGTGAGTTGGGAAGTTTGATTAAAATAATTGAAGGATCCAATCCTGGTGTAAATGTGTTGCTTTGTTCCCAGGGTTTTGGGCAGCCCCATGCCTGGAATCACAACCCTTCCCTATTATGGTTGGATTGTAAAGCACACCAATGAGTTTTGAGGAATTCCCAGTGGACAACTGCATCTGATAAGGTTTAGGTCCAGTTTACCTTTGGATTGCATTGGCAGAACTTTCTGAATACTTAGGCTTCCTTGAACCAACAGAGTGGGCCTGATGTATTAAAGCTCTCCAAGGCTTGGGTGGATACACTTTCATCGGTGAAGCTGGGTGATCCAGCAAACCTGGAATGGATTTCTTAAAGGTAATTTGCCATTTAGAGAATGTTATCAACTCTGGACCAGATCCATTCCAGGTTTGTTGGATCACCAAGCTTCACTGTTTAAAGTGTATCCTCTCCTGCCCTAGAGAGCTTTAATAAATCAGGCTGAGTGAGTTGTATTTGTATATGCTATAATGAGCTGCCAGCCTGGAGGAGCCCTCCCAACACAGAAGCACATAACCAATAAATAGGAAACAACATCTATTAACCTATGCTTGCTTTATATTGGGCCAGCAGGTGCTGTGGCTTGTTTTGGGGTTGTGCTGAAATTCAGTCTGGAGGAAGATGTTATTCTAAATATCTATATTCTTTACCTCCTGTCTTCAGGGAACTCCTAAGCATGTTGCTGACATTCCTGAATGTGTTCCAATTGCTTGGGCAATATTTCTAAGAACTGAAGCTCTGCATAAAAATGCTCTTCTGATTGGCACAGCCTTGCACAGCACCCTCAGCCCTTCACCTCCCTTTCCGCTCAATATGGCTGTGATTGAACACCTTTCACTGTACTGACATTTCCTGAGCTCCACCTTGCTCTGAGCACCTGCATTAGCTCACCTGATCAATCAATGTTCCAGTCATTGGGTGTACAGACCTGCCCATGACATAATCTTACTCGGTGGTATGCAGACTTTAAGAGGCCAATCATGTGCAAAGTGCCGAGTAACCCTCTTGAACCCAAATGAGTGCTGATTAATAGAATGCTTTTGGAGCCCTTAAAAGATGTACAATTCCGAAGCCTTTATAACGTCTGCAGTGTTACTATAGGTACAGTTAGGTCCATAAATAGTTGAACAGAGACAATTTTTTTCCTTTTTTGTTTCTCTACCACAATTAATTTTAAATGAAACAAGTCAGATGCAGTTGAACTGCAGACTTTCCACTTTAATTCAGTGGGTTGAACAAAAAGATTGCATAAAAATGTGAGGAACTAAACTTTTTTTAAGACAATCACTTCATTTCAGGGGCTCAAAAGTAGTTGGTCAAATTAAAAAGCTGAAAATAAGATGTGCATTTCTAATACTTGGTTGAAAACCCTTTGCTGGCAATACCAGCCTGTAGTCTTGAACTCATGGACATCACCAGATGCTGGGTTCCTCCTTTTTGATGCTCTGCCAGGCCTTTGCCAGCCCTCTCTGTGTCTAGAAGCACTTCTGATTACATAGAATGTAACTTATATTGTGTCCTTGGACATGGGTTTCTAATAAGCAGAGGCTAGAGTTCTGCTTTAAAAAATGAAAAATCTCTTCACTGAATCTTAACTCAAAGTGGAAAAATTGACCTGATGTGTCGGATGAGATGGAAGTCACATTGTCATAAATAGAATCTCCCTTCAATGTCCTGTAACTTACATATTTGTCACTGGCTGTTTTTACTGTACTATTCATATATAAATAAAACCAAGTTATCTTTCCATCCCGGTGGTGCCTAATATGAATGGTAATAATGACAATCTGGCCAAGTGGACCCAATTGGGTAGGGCCAATGCCCACCAGTTCTTTGTAATATTGCACCCCTGTGTGTGTGATCACATGCATTAATGCACTGGGTAATTATTAATTCATAGAATTCATTCTGGGTGGCACCCCACCTTACTAGCAAAGTGCAGAGCAACAAAATTCTCCAAAGAACAACATACACAACTTTTCTGTGCCTTGTGGTGTGTTGGCCAAACCATTCAATTAAATAGGCTGCCCTAACACAATGCATACCAATTATTTTCAAAAAGACAACCATAGATGTTCAGCTAATTACATTTTCCACATGCTTGTTTTAGGTGTGAATGAAACTACTAAAACCAAATTATCAACTTTACTTCACATCCAGGTAATTAGCATTCTTTAGAATGAGTTCAGCAATGGCAGCTTCCATCATCTCTCAGGATAAGTCCACTTCAATCCAGCTTACACTTTGTGTCATGGACCAAGCAGGTGAGCTCCCTGGTTCCCTGCAGCAAAACAGTGAATTCCAGTTGCTGTAGGAGTGACTGGACGTGTGAGCAATCTTCCAAGCAGCCGGAATGCACTGCCTGCAGGTGCAAAGATAAATAAATTCTTCATAAGGACAGCACAATCCCCAGCTCTGTCTGCTGCACACTTCACAGCTAAGATGATTTAGATGAATTGAAAGAAATGTCATCAGCAACCAATGGATTTTCACTTATTGCATTTTCTTTTCTGAGTTATAGAATTAAAGCAACCACCTGATTGGGGGCTATAGGCTATACTTTGTCCTCTTTATTGTTCTCAGTTGTAAAGCTGCTCAGTGTAATATTAAAGACTGTAGCTTGGGAAATATTGGTTACAATATTCTGTTTTACTTAACGAATCAAAAGCTTGTATTCATTTTATGATATACTATGAAAAAAGGACAACGGGTCAATGAAGATTTAGTAATCCCATCCTATAGGACAACGATTCCTAAAAGTTTTTACAAATACAGCCATCCAATGATACCCAATATATCCCATTTAGATAAATGCGGGGCATAATGCATATTATGTCCTGTGTTGGTATCTGGCCATTAACACACCCTTACATGAAGAAAAAGAAAACACAAGACCCTTTTTCTTAATACACAGCTTGCACTTTAATGCAGGTGTTTGAATTCAAGTATCATTTCAAATGAATTGCAATACATAGATCTAATTGTGCCATTAAATATGTCTGCTTGGTTTTATTTACATATGGATCTCAAGGAGCAGAACAGCTAAAATTAAATTCTAAGGATTAAAACATGGAATGGAGATTCAATTACTGACAACTGCATGTCATCAATCACATCAAGTCAACTACTGAGGGTCAAAATCTGTTTTAATTATTCTGAGATCTAGTTTCATGCACCCATAGCCTCAAGGGATGTACAAACACCTGGTTATAAACTCAAAATACAAGAAGCAAAGGCATAAGTACTAATGCCAGTACCCATAGCAGTAGAGCATTCCACACTGATTTGATGTGTAGTTTTGAACCTGGACTTTGTATTAGTTTTCTATGGAAGTATCTGTTTCTTGTAAAATGTTCAAATTTGCTCTAAATGTAGCTGCTTAGCTCTAGTAGCTGTTTCCCATGGAATTAGGTTACAACTTTATTTTACTGTTGAAAGACTGGAAGGGCTATAAAGGGTCCTGGTCACTTAGGGCAGCTGGAAAACTCTGCTTGTTAGAACACACTTTAATATAATTCTCAAGATAGGAAAACAAATAGCCAGGGTGTCATGGAGAACTGCTGAAAAAAGCCATTATCCAGTCCAATATTCATTCTAGTCCAGTGTTCCTCCGGAGATTATTAGGTGTTTCTTGAGCAATGACTAAATTGTACCTCTCAGGTCAGTTTAAATGACCCCAATAATCTTTTTGGCTATCAGTAAGGGTGACATTCTTCCCAATGGCCAGCAATGTAAGAGGAATTCTTCCTACTGACCACCATACTAATGTACTGTGAGCTGTGGGTATAGTAATTATGGAAGGGGTTCCCTAAAGACCTGAAAGTTATTTCAAGGGGTTCCCCCACATTACAAAGGTTGTTCAGATTCACTCTCCATGACATCAGCCAGGTGTATCACCTTGAAAGCATCAAATATGAGTGAAAGAGGAAAGAGGACTGTGAAATATGGAAAGAGGATTGCTCATATGTTAGTTCCAAAAGTGTATATCCATTGACCTATACTAAAAGAAATTGGAAGATTTGCTCATATTGTTTGTTAAGGATTCTTTATTTTTTTCACATGATACAGAATGATTTTACTTTTGGATATTGAGAATCACCAATAAAAATCATTATCTAGAACATAATCCCATAATTAAAATTTAAAACAACTACAGGGAACCAAGTTGAGCTGAATCTTTACAGTATGTTTAGCCATTTTTTTGGGCTTTACTTCACTCTCAAACTTGTGGATTGGCACTCATTTTAATTTTCAGTAAAATTGGTAATAAGTACATAGCCATAGATATTTATATGGAGAGTAAATATCCATCAAAGACACTAACAATGATCATTATTCTGACTATTGTCCTCACCCCTCTATCCAAATCTAAAAAAATAATTTTTTTAGTAGTTGTACACATTGACCAGATTTAGTATTCAGAATAAAACTCAGCAAGAAAGGTGGCATCTACAAAGCATTATTATGATTTGATGACAGTGGAATGGCATCCTTTTTGGATATATTACTATGGCATAGGAGTACCAATGCACCCTCACACACCAGGAAGCCTTCAGCTTTTTTTTGGAAGGAATTCAAGACAATTAACATTTCTAGATGTATCTAGAACATATGAAATCTTCACATGTTGAGTTTATTTTAATGGCTGTGGTGGGTGGAAGCAAGTGGAATTCAGGTAGATTGCAACAAAAGGCCCAGGAGCGATAAGATTTCACCAGATTTGCAGCCATTATAACTGCCCGACCCTTTAACTGCAGGCACAATCTTGGGTTACGAGGTTTGGGACAACCTCATAACGAAAGGAGAAGCCTCCATCAGTGGTGGTGGTTACTCTCAGTGGCTTCATGGTGCTCGGTAATGCAGCACAACAGTTGCCCCAGTGGAGAGCAGACTTTAAGCCATGGCTAGGTGAACAGGTCCCATGGCAATAGTGAAACTGAAAGCTACCAGGGTAGACAATCCATTGGTTCCAGCCTAGTTCTTCAAAGGTTATATTTATAGAACCCCGATGGCACTGTGAGCTATCTGCTGCTAATGAAGGAGGGCGCTGTAAGAGCTCTAAAGCAGATGGTGACCATGGAACGGTCGATCTGCGCCCACGTTGGATGGGACGAGTATGGAACATAAGGAAAGGAGTATTTTCAGGCTCATCTGAACACGGACAACTTGGACAATGTACCAGCAAAACAAAAAGACTTTTGGTCAAGTAAGTGTTGAAAGCTGGATTCAGCTGAAAGACTGTCCAGTCAATAACTTGCTGGACCTTTGTGGTGTCCACAGTGACAGGTTCTTCTTCAGAGAGTATCTGGATGGTCACTTGTAAAGCCTCCTCTTTATTTTCCATTTTAATTGGGTCCCCTGTCCTAGATTTTTCATCTTTGGAAGGGTTGCTGGATGGTAGATTTTGCCCGTGGCAAAGAGACTGATTGGAAGATGCTGAACTGAGCTCTGGGTCTCCCTCCCTGGACACAGCTTGGTGCTCCATCTTGGATTTTCCAGTATAAAACCAGAACCGATCGGATGAGACTTTACGACTCAAGATGTGAGCGGAGGGACGGAAGATATAAGTGTAATGGTTTTCTCCATTACCTTTAGGTGTTTCAAGATTTGGACTCTCACAGAGCACATCTGTAAAAAGAAAGAAAAGAATCATAGTTGTACCCAACAGGAAAACTGGGAAGACGTGAATAGTTACTGCTTTATGAACCTCAGGGCTTCTCAACCGGGATTCTGTGAAACCCTAGGGTTCCTCCAGAGGCTGCTGGGGGTTCCTTGAGCAATGAGCAGTTTGTGACTCAGAATATTTACCACTGATACCTCTGATCTTTTTGGGTATTTGTAAGGGTGACATTCTTTCCAATGGCCTGAAATGTAAGAGGAATTCTTCCTACTGGCCTCCACACTAACATACTGGCCTCCACACTAACATTCTGTGAATATCTAAACCAGTTCCCCCATAATAAAAGAAAGGCTACTTTGTACAGTAGGTGTGATAAGCAGTAAACTTCTAAAATGAGATTTCTTTTACATTATCCTTCATCTTGAATCATTGAATCAAGAGAATGATTCTGATTTGTCCATATTATATATAGCACCTTTCATGTGGCTTTTGGATTTTCCAACATGATTAATTCCCCAAGGATCCTGTTCCAGGATCTAAATAAAACTATCGTGGCTGAAGACTTGTTGGTGATCATTGCTGACGGTTTAATTTGAGTTTGTTAGATTTGTCATGCTGATCCAATGGCATCAACACTTTCTGAGTCACTGGTCTAGGAAAAGAATAATGATTACAAGTTGTGACTCTGACTGTGCTGATCTGCATGCTGGTTCTGGGATACAGACTCGGTAGTGATTCCTGGGGCAATGGTCAATGGAAGTGGGCATCAATGGCTTCCCTTGTGATAACTGTAGACCAGCATTTCTGAACCCTTTTACCCTAAAGTGACCCTTAGATTATTTCCAGATCTCAAGGAACTCCGGCTAAATCCAATTTATTGAGGGTCAGTGCAACATTTTTTTGTTGGTGATCATTTCAAAGATGTACCCTATACACACAGATACAGTGAGGGAAAGAAGAATTGGATTCCCTGTTGATTTTGAGCGTTTGCCCTCTGACAAAGAAATGACCAGTCTATAATTGTAAATGTAGGTTTATTGTAGCTGGAGAGACAGAATAACAACAAAAGAACCCTCAGAAACCCAGTGGTCAAAAGTCAGAGCTTGATGTGCATTGTAATGAGTAAAATAAGTATTTGATCAACCAGTCTGGAGATTAGCTAGGCCACTCCAGGACCTTCATGTGCTTCTTCTTGAGCCACTCCTTTGTTGCCTTGGCCGTGTGTTTTAGGTCATTGTCGTGCTGGAATACCCATCCACAACCCATATTCAATGCCCTGGCTGTTATTCTGTCTCTCACAGCTACAATAAACCTACCATTACAAATATAGACTGGTCATTTCTTTGTCAGAGGGCAAACGCACAAAATCATCAGGGGATCAAATACTTCTAACCCTCACTGTAAGTTCACAGTGCTGGCTCTGCCAAGTGGCATTGGACCTGGAACTATGCGGGCATTATCACATGGGAGTTCAATCACCCGCAGCACAAGGAATCATTGGCAAGGTCTGGGAGAACCCTTGGAATGGCTGCCGTAGAGTAACAGACACTACATCTACATTTAAAGCAGGCTACCATAATATAAACAAGGGAGTTATACCACTGCTAAGAGACTTGTTTCTCTGCACAGTTCAGTAATACTAATTGGTCTCGTCCCTCCATCAGCTGCAGACTGGACAGTGAAAGCAGAAGCAGCAGACTGATGAGCTCATTTTGCCTTCTGCTCTTCAGCATACCTTTTGTACTTCTGATCATAGTTTACTGTTCTGCTTCTCTGTCTTCCACATTGAGCTTTGCTGTACAGGGAGTGCAAGAGGCTAAATTATATCAAGTACTTCTATTGCTTGCATTAAAATAAACACATTAATAAATTATTAATTACAAAGCTGCATGCATCTCTGTCAAATATACCTGCCTAGCATTCATCTTTAATATTTTTTAGCACTGACCAGGAACATGTATGCAGTTTAGAAGTTCAGTCTTCATGTCTAATCTGAATATTTATTTCAGGTCAGTGGCTTAGAAGATGATGAAGTTCCCTACATGTATTCACAATTGTTCCCAGTCTTATGCTATACTGCTATACTTTTTAGAACTTTTCTTTACCATGAATATAACATTTATGTGTCCCAGTATGATCCCACAGGTATAACTGCAGGTAGACAACACTGCCCACCTGAGCCAATATTAGACTGACATCTAGTGGTGAGATTTTATAACTACACTAGGGCTGTTTTGTAATCTTTCTTTTGCAGTTATTGCTGTCTAATCTGCAATTGCTGCTTCTTTACTAATGTGATGCAGCTTGCTAACCACTGGAAGCTACATGGTCACTTGTTCCCACTGCAGGTCTGAACCTTCTGTTATACAGTAGTGTTCTTGATAGGGGAACTCTTTTCACTCATTTGCAAATGTTGTCTTCTAATGGGCCAGTCTACCCAGAAGAGACATTTAAAGTGAAGTTAAACCCATGTTAGTGAACTTTTCCTATGGACGGCAAGTATGCTCAACCTTTTTCTAAACATCCTGCAGCAATGTCATGTCCAGGCCCCTATCACCACCGCAAAGCCACCAAGAATAAACCGCAATACTCCTCGGCCATTCTGCGGCCATTGATGATATAGAGAATGTGCAGGAATTACATTCTAGGTGCTGCAAATATAGCCAAGCAATGGTGCAAGTACTGTGCAGTGTAAGCAAAAAAAACAAAAAGCCAACAGGAGCAGAGAAAAGAGACTTTTTATGTCTTTCCTGCCAAAAACCTCTACCCCCTGGTGACTTTTTTTTCTTGAGTAAGTAAATCATGGTGGGCTGAGTCAGCTGCTGACTTTTTATACATTTTTGATATTCCAACAGCAAGATCTTTCTCCCATAGTTCCATATTCATGTGTACCTAGTCATTTGGTGTTTTTTTGGCTCTACTTTTTTGTGGCCCATCTGCTCCTTATAATTTCTTCATTATATATAATAATAAAAAAAATCAGAGGGAACAGAAGACCCTCAATGGTCAGATGTGCTGACCCTGAACTGAGATCTCACCAAGAGTTACCCTGAGATGAAGAAGGTTTAACTCATCAGCCTGTACCAAACACAAAACTATTAGCTTTGGGTGCACGACCCTTTATTTTTCTTTATACCATATTCTGTAACCTCACCTACTTACCTGAGGAAGGGAATAAAATAACCTGGGATGTGTCTTCAACAACAGCAGAAGTTCTATGGCTGTGCCTCTTACGTAGGATCCTCGTTGCAACCTTGGTAGGAACTTCAGACTTTTCCAAAGATTCCAGAGACAAAGCAGAAGCTGGCGGGGGTCCCAGTGCCTCCAAAAATTGTGCTTTCACCTTGTCCAGGATGAATTCACGATCTACATCTGGAATCTCACAGTTGTGCCCCATCCTGCTGAATATTGGCAGCAAAAACAGGAGAAGCAGCAGTGTAGAGGACATCCTGACTTGTCCTGTAGGACTTATGGCCACTTGGATCTTCTCACTTCTCTCCCAGGCTCTGAGATTCTGGGTTCTGACCTTCTCAGGCACAAATGCAACTTTGTTGCAAAAGTCCTTGATTTGGCTTTTTCTCTGAATATCTCTAAATTGTTTCTTTCTTCCAACCAGATTGTGATTTATCTTGTCTCCCTGATTTGTGTCACCTTTTGGAGATGTTCCTGGATCAGAATGTCTGCTGGGTGTTCTGATTCCTTTATGGTTGTGTTGGCTGTCTCAGACAGGAGCGCCTTCTTGCTTATCCCCCAGTGTGATATCAAAGCTGGCAGCCTGGAGAAGATGGGCACACGCACAATATTATCTTCAGCCTGGAATGTATTGTTTGGCCCAGGGATAAGCTTGCGATCAGGCCAAGCTGACCCATCATTTCACACGGGAACAGCCCCCCTTGTTCACTAAAGGCCTTGAGATGAGAACAAATTTACAATAGGAGTTACAATATTGTTAAAGAGCAACTCCAGGCAGCAAATAAAACAAACCATTGATGATGTGACTGAGGGAATGCAGGAATTTGATTTCCGGATCTATTAAGCTTTCCAGTGCATTGGCAGCCAAGGGGAAATTCTTGGGGACATTTACAGCCAACATGTGCTCCAGGGTAGATGACCATTCTGCGCCTTTTTCTATTTCGTTTGAATTGAAAAATTGATTTATATTATAACGGAAAAAAAAAACAACAAAAATGATATAAATTCTATTAAGCTGAATAAAATATATTTTTTTGTTTTTTCTTCTTATGGTTCTGTACGGCAAGGGACGGACCGGGCTGAAGGGCATTTGGCAATGTAGCCTTTGCAATGAGAAAACAGTTGTGACCTTGTACAATGTTATATTGTAAACCACGATGACAAAAGTTTGGCTCTGGGCAAATCCAGTTTATAGCTGGCAGGGATTGGGAGTCACAACCTGGGCCCAACAACATATTGCACAGTGCTGTACATTAAATTGGGTTGCAAATGACAGACAGATACAGACAGCCACACACGAGGAGGAGAGGAGCCTGCCCGAAAGAGCTTACAATCTAGGGATGTGATTACAATTTCCTTGTTTTGAGACACTGCATGAAGCTTCACCCCATGACAGCCTCATTGAGAATGAATGGGGGTGACAGTGAGCTGTACAATACTGACCACTGCCACTTAATGTGACCACTATTTCGCTAATGTCGGTAAACTGCTGCAAGGTTGTGTTAAGTGCTCTATGCAATGCATCCTAGGAATATTTAAAGGCACAATCCCCCTAGAACTGTTTTTTTGGTTTTTGGGCAGATCATGAAGAATTACAATGGAACTGAAAAAAATGCAGAGATGTCACGAAACCTGCAGCTTCCTATGTTACCTGTTGGTGGCACTGTGGTTTAGCATGCATTGCATGTACTACTACTAGCAACCAGTAGATGGCTTGTTGCAGAATCACCCCTTTGTTTGCTAGTGAAAGTACATGCAAGACATGCTAAACCACAGTGCCACCAACAGGTGACATAGGAAGATTCAGGTTTTGTGATGAGATTTCAAGAGCTGAAGTCCTCCGAAAAATTGCTTATCAATCTGATCCACTGGATTCTAATCCCTACCCAGAAATAAACATGCAAATTAGGAAAGTCAGAGAAAAGTCAGAGGTATCCTGCTGAGCAATTGGTTATGTAGCCTTGGGAACATAATGACAACCAAGCAACTACCAATATTAGGAGGAGAGGTCGGGACTGGGAACCAAGGACTCTGACGGTGGAATATCTGTGCTCTGGCACCAGGTTGGCACACTTGCTGCAGCTTGGGCTCCCACCATCCCTGCTGCATGTAATTTCCTTTTTTTTTTAATACAGAATATAGCAGGGAGAACAGGAAGAGTTAAATAGGTACAGCAGCTGGTTTAACCCATTCCCCACTTTTGGGTGGACCGGCCCTTTAAAACCACACAAAGACCCATGGCCTGGACAAATTATATTCAAACCCCCAAAATGTAATTGATGGGAGCTGATTAATTTCAGAGATGTGGCTGCATTAGTTTTTTCAGGCTTTTCATTTAATGATTTCACCTGCTGATCCTTCGTAAGGTGACAACACTCGCTATTCTTTATCCAAGGAGGAGCAGTGTTGTCACTATAGAACAGGACTACAGAACACCTTCTTGTCTGCAGAGATATCTGAGAACAAAGTGATCATCATGCAGAATGTTGGTGCTGGATGGGACTTCCAAGTCAAAATAACCTCTGTGGGATATCTTGGTGTGGTTTCGGCATTGGTCTGTGGCTCTGGGCCCAGTAATACGGAGTTACACCAATGACCTTGATAAGAGAGGAGAAACCACAGGGCATTGTGCTGTGATCTATAGGAGCGGATACAATGGGATACAATCTTACCGCACTGAGCTTTGTGGGTTTGGGGTGCAGCTGACCCGGAGACCCAGAATCCTCCACAGCCTTGTGTCCCCGGTATAAAAGTACCGCTCTGTGTATCAGGAACAATAACCATTTTTTAAACATCTTTTCTTGTCACATTACTGCTGGTCTCCTTTCAGCCTCTTTACAGCCACTTCATGTCAATATATGCATGGCATGGGGTTTCCTGATGGTGACAACATTGGGTTGTTCAAAAGGCCACAATGGTTTCCTTTGGAAGCTTATGTGGAAGGGTGACACTGCTGAATAATAATTGGGAAACAAGGACAGAGTGTTGTCAGCCTAGAAGGGGAAGTGCTTTAAATAAACATCTTCAGGTCAGGATCACCCAATGCTATTTTATTGAACACGACCAATCTCCTTTTAGTTACATTTTTTTTATTACATTTTTTTATTCAAATGCCACCAGCCAAGCTTTAGCACCTCCCTATTGGTCAGTAAAGGTGTCCTTGACACTAATCAGCCAATAATAGGCTACAGGAGGTGGGTCTTATCACTTCCACTCACTGTAGGTGGCCTGGTACAGGTCCAGCACTGGTTTACTTTGTAAGCCAATAAATAGTGTAAGCCAATAAATAGTCACATGATTACCAAACATTCTGCAAACACTGCAAGGCTCTGTTACTGCTATAATAGGGGTGTAAATTGAATTTTTATGAAGTACCACTAGGGGGAGTCTAACCAAAGACTGGAATCAATATAAATGGCGAAATATGAAACAGCAAAATTGCAGAACTGATATCAAAAACTGCTTTCTGATATTTGTTTTTGTCAAATCCAAAAATGAAGATGAGAGCAAGAGAGAGCACGCATCCCCCGTCTTTACAAATTTAGGGGAACTTCCAGCTTGGGCAGGTTCACTGGAATAGGTGACCCCAATGGAAGATATGACGTAGTGTGGAGGTCACAATATGACTGATTTGGTTGTTAGATTGCTTGCCTGAGTATTCCCTGTTTTTTGATGAAAATAAATTGCCCCGCTCTATGTACACACGCCAGATTGCAGTCATCGGAGATGAACAGTCATATTTGTCTCTGGCAAAAATCTTACTTGTACATTGGACACACAATGTTACTGCAGTGTAATAAATGACCAATCAGGAACAACTGCTGTGCATTCCAATGGAGGAGAGTACGGTGGAGTGCTGCTTGTACACCCCCCCATAGTACAGAACAGTGCTGTGTGTACAGAGCTCATTCATTCTTCCTCCAGCTTATGGTGAGGGTTACAGGGGGGAGATGTGAGCAGGGACCAGAGTGAGATCACACCGCAGACCCCCAGGTGGTGACCCCATAAACAGCTATAATACCCTCTGCCCTATCAGTGTCTGATCTCTTACAGTGTGATCAGTGCAGGGTGGGCATGGAATCCCTGGGAAAGGCAGAGGAATTCTGGGAAATCTATACAGGGAGTTTCCATGAGCTCAGATCTCTGTATAGGGTGTGCGGAGTATTTATAGGCTGCCCCGGTGCCAGGATGTTGGCTCCTCCGGGAGCAGAGAAGGGAAGCGCGCGCTGATAGGAATATGACGACTTTCGCTGCTGGCCTGCTTCTGGAAACAATGGCTGCCTGGCTGTCATGCTGATCCTCTGCCTCTGTGTTTAGGCGCTGTTTGCTGTTACATTCCAGGTTATATCTGCAGTCTCTGACTGTCTCCTGTACAAAGTCTGCAGTCTCTGACCATCTCCTGTACTATGTC